>NW_027857410.1:0-257 GCF_054177405.1 Leptonychotes weddellii
CTGCTTCTCAAACTCCAGATGTGAGTTTTCAGGGTAATCTGTCAAATGACCTTTAGAAACATTTAGAGACATCTATCTAAATAACAAATATAAGGTATGTCAAAGAGTTTTTCTTTTGTAGTCCATTAATTTACAAAGAATGAGTTCTATTATTAAAAATGTATTGATTGAGGGGTGCCTGGGTGGCTCAGTCGTTAAGTGTCTGCCTTTGGCTCAGGTCATGATCCCACGGTCCTGGGATCGAGTCCCACATCGGG
>NW_027857411.1:0-257 GCF_054177405.1 Leptonychotes weddellii
TTCCATGCTCATGGATTGGAAGAACAAATATTGTGAAAATGTCTATGCTACCCAGAACAATCTACACATTCCATGCAATTCCTATTAAAATACCATCGACAACTTTCACGGAGCTGGAACAAATCATCCTAAAATTTGTATGGAACCAGAAAAGACCCCGCATAGCCAGAGGAATGTTGAAAAAGAAAAGCAAAGCCGGTGGCAACACAATTCCGGACTTCCAGCTCCATTACAAAGCTGTCATCATCAAGACAGCA
>NW_027857412.1:0-257 GCF_054177405.1 Leptonychotes weddellii
CCGGCCTTGCTCCGTTGCAGGGGGCTGGCCTGAACGCCCTCGGTCCCAGTCACCGTCCGCGGGCGCTATGGACCACCTGTTACCAGCCCAGCACCCGGATGCAGACCATGGACGCAGACCGTGGGGGTCTAGCCGACGGTCTTCAGCTGCTGTCCAGGAGCAGAGCGGATGCGGGTGGGCAGCCGGCCGGTCTCTGTGACGGGGGGCGGGGGGCCTCCCCTCCATCGGCGCACAGGGAGCCGAGGGTCACGCACGGC
>NW_027857413.1:0-257 GCF_054177405.1 Leptonychotes weddellii
CATTTATATTCTAATAAATTATGAACAGGAGAAAAACAAAACAGAGGGACGAATATGGGATTTCACACAAAAGGGTGGTGGTTCAAGCCACATCTCTACTATATTTTGCAACATGACACTAGGCAAGTCACTGTATCTCTCTAAATCTTAATTTCCTCATTATAAGATTGATGAACAAGCCTGAAGAACAGGATTTTAGGAGCACCCAAAACAACTACAGATTACAGGACATATTATACAGTAGATCCTCCATCTCT
>NW_027857414.1:0-257 GCF_054177405.1 Leptonychotes weddellii
TGTGCTCTCTCTCTTGCTCCCTCTTTCTTTCTCAAATAAATAAATCTTTAAAAAAATAAAGAAAAACATTGATAATAATACAATAATAGTAGGGGACTTTAACATCCCAGGCACACCAATGGACAGAACATGTAAACAGAAGATCAATACGGAAACAAGGACTTTGAATAACACACTGGATCAGATGGACTTAACAGATATATTCAGAGCATTTCATCCTAAAGCAGCAGAATACACATTCTTTCGAATGCATGGAA
>NW_027857415.1:0-257 GCF_054177405.1 Leptonychotes weddellii
GGCCAGACCTGGGGGGTTCAAAGGAGGCCCTCATGGTGGTAAGACTGACAGTCACAGACTTTAAGGAAGAAAACCGCTTTTCCTTTGTTCATGCTCATTTCCTTCTCTCACCTTCGGAGAGACTATGTCCAGAGGGTGACGGCCATACTGAGGACTTTGGGGAAGGGTGCCTGGAAACTGGCTCCTGAGCCTTATAGTCTGGGTCTCAAGCAGAAAACACAGGGAGCCTTTCAGCATTTCCCTTGACTAGCCCAGCT
>NW_027857416.1:0-1953 GCF_054177405.1 Leptonychotes weddellii
TTTTTTATTTTTTTAAAGATTTTATTTATTCATTTGAGAGAGAGAATGGGAGAGAGAGCACGAGAGGGGGGAGGGTCAGAGGGAGAAGCAGACTCCCTGCTGAGCAGGGAGCCTGATGCGGGACTCGATCCTGGGACTCCAGGATCATGACCTGAGCCGAAGGCAGTCGCTTAACCAACTGAGCCACCCAGGCGCCCAAACCATTTTTTTTTTTTTAAGATTTTATTTATTTATTTGACAGAGCGAGAGACAGTGAGAGCAGGAACACAAGTAGGCGGAAGTTGGAGAGGGAGAAGCAGGCTTCCTGCCTGAGCAGGGAGCCTGATGCGGGGCTCGATCCCAGGACCCTGGGATCATGACCTGAGCCGAAGGCAGACGCTTAAAGACTGAGCCACCCAGGCGCCCCTGTAAAACCATTTTTAAAATGTCATCCAGCAGAATTCCTGACATATGATAGGTGCTCACTGAAAATCAATAACCAGATGAGCAGAGGTACGGATGGATGGGTGGGTTAATAAGTAAATGCTGAGTAGATGTTTACGAAAGAAGATATTCTGGACTGATTTAATTTTTCAGACCTTGCACAGATGGAAACCCCTGAGAGTTTCACGTGAATTAATCGAGGGAAGTACTTGGCTAGCCACACAGTACAGAATAGATGAGAGATGCACCATTCAGTTGAGCGGATTGTTTAGATGTCATAAATGGAGAATTTGGATTGAGAACTGTTACATAGTATGAGAAACTGAGTGTGATTATTATGCTGGTAATTTGTGTAACTGTTTTGCAATATATTACCCCATAAAGTCCAAATTTCCAAGCGTGGTATTCAAAGTGCTTCCCCATCTGGCGGCAACCTCTATCTGCAGCTTCATCTGGCATATCCCATGCTGTCCCAGGCCCTCTCTTTCATATGGCTCTGAGTTGAACATTTCTCTTTTCTCGGGACTTTTCTTCTCTTGCAAAGTGCAAATAATAGTAACTTCCCTGCATCTCCCATTGGATTGACGAGACTCAAATGATACAAAACATAATAATGAGTAAATGTAATTTCAGCCATCAAATACTTAACTGATGATCTAACTCATGCCATGAATTGCCAAAAGCACTGAGGATGGGTAAGTCATAGCCCCCACCTCCACACTGAAATGGAGAACACAGACAAGAAAACGGCCATGCCCAATACAATGCCGCCATGTCATCAATCTGCATTGTGAATATTGTCGGCACACAGCTAGTTACTATTATTTTGTATTCAACAAATATTTATTGAGCACCCACTATGAGCTAATTTAGCTGTTGTTGCTAGCATAGTTCCAATGAAACAGTCTCTGTTTTTCATAGAACTTATTTATTTAAGTACAGGGAATAGGCAATAAATAATCAAGTGAATAACGAATGTAATTATACTTGGAGAGAAACGCTTTGAAGAAAAATAAAGCAGGGTAAAGGGACAGGGACTAATGGGGAAGGGAGGGAGGACCAGTTTGTTTGTTTTAGGGAAGGACGGCCCCTCTGAGGAGAAAATCTTTGAGAATGTCTGATGAAATTAAGGATCAGAGACTTCTAAATAATGAGTGGAGAGGCAGAGGGAATAGTAAGTGAAAAGGTCCTGAGGTAGAAATGTGTTTCTGAGTTACAGGAACAGCAATAACTCCAGTAATCGGAATAGATTGAGTGGACCATGTGGTGTGAAATGAAGTTGGAGCTACTGGCAGGGTCCCAACCATGTAGGACATTGTCCATACTAACAGAGCTTAAATTTTGCTTACAGTGTGATTGAGTGCTTTCATTAGAATTTTGAGTGGGGCACACAAAAATAGACTCCAAATGGTTGAAAGACCTCAATGTGAGACAGGAGTCCATCCAAATCCTAAAGGAGAACACAGGCAGCAACCTCTTTGACCTCAGCCGAAGCAACTTCTTTCTAGAAACATCGCCAAAGGCAAGGGA
>NW_027857417.1:0-257 GCF_054177405.1 Leptonychotes weddellii
CTCGAGCACGCGGGGGACCGTGTGTGTCTCCGGGACTTGCTCAGAGCCCCCGCCTCCTGTCCTGTCAGAGGCTGCGCGCACAGCGAGGGAGCGTCCCGCGTTTGTGTGGCTGGAGGACGGGTCTCCACCAGCGACGGCTGGACGCCTTCCACTCGGGAGCAGCCGTGTGAATGACGCCCCCGCGGGGCTGCTCGGCTGGGACGCCCGGGCGCGGGGGTGCTGGCCAGGCCCCGGTTCCCACGGACACCCTCCCCCCA
>NW_027857418.1:0-257 GCF_054177405.1 Leptonychotes weddellii
GATGCAAAATAACTATTTAAATTATAACTTACATTAGTTATTTTTAATAATATATTACAATTGTCCTATTTAAGTTTTTTATTGTATTATTTTTAAGTTCACCAATCAGCAACCACTAAACTTACTACACTGAGCCCTATGTGGAAAACTCTACTGTGAAATGAAGAATGAGATAAAAATAAATTCCTTTAAAAAAAAATGCAGAGGGGGCGGAGCAAGATGGCAGGGGAGTAGGAGACCTGGATTTCGTGGGGTCT
>NW_027857419.1:0-257 GCF_054177405.1 Leptonychotes weddellii
CATGATGACTTTCTTGGGCCTGAGGCAATTTGATCTTTGTGGGCTCCTTCCTGTATTGAAAAAAAAAAGTTAAAAATATTTGACAACCTCACTGATGTCAAGACAAGGATAATCTATGCTGGATCCATCATGACATATTCGTTACTATTACATTTACTTTTTTTCTTCATATTTTTTTTCTTTCTTTCTTTCTTTCTTTCTTTCTTTTTTTATTTTATTTTTTTTATTCTTATGTTAATCCCCATACATTACATCAT
>NW_027857420.1:0-257 GCF_054177405.1 Leptonychotes weddellii
CAGTACTTATAATTACTACCTACCTATCAGAAAATAAGTCATTATCCTAATTATAACCCTTAGGTAAAAAAGAGGCCCTTACTGGAATCATGTTCATTGCAGCATTATTTATAATAGCCAAGATATGGAAGATATGGAAACAACCTAAGTGACCATCTATGGATAAATGGGTATAGAGGATGTGGTTATGTATGCACGCACACACACACACACACACAATGGACTACTATGCAACATAAAAAAAAGAATGAAATCTT
>NW_027857421.1:0-257 GCF_054177405.1 Leptonychotes weddellii
AAGCAATTCTTGGGATAGCAGCAAGGTGTCTGAGACTTCAACTCCATTCTGACACTGTCTGCCTTGGAAATAGCATCTGATCTCACAGGTTAAGGGCTCAGTCCTGTAAGACTGCCTCCTGCCCCCGAATTCAGACACCAGTCGGAAATCCCAGGATGTGACTTGTGCTTCTGACCAACTGGCTGCAGATTGGAGGTTCCAGTGACCTCCTCCGTAATTTGCTGCAGCGGCTCACAGAACTCAGGGAAACACGTTTA
>NW_027857422.1:0-257 GCF_054177405.1 Leptonychotes weddellii
TGAGAGAGAGAGAGCATAAGCAGGGGAGGCAGCAGAGGGAGAGGGACAAGCACAATCCCCTCTGAGCAGGGAGCCCTATGCAGAACTCAATCTCAAGACCCTGAGATCATGACCTGAGCTGAAGTCAGATGCTAAACCAACTGAGCCATCCAGGCACCCCTCAGTGTGTGTGTGTGTGTGTGTGTGTGTGTGTGTGTGTTATTATGTTATGTTAGTCACCATACATTACATCATTAGTTTTTGATGTAGTGATCCAC
>NW_027857423.1:0-257 GCF_054177405.1 Leptonychotes weddellii
CTCTCATGCTCTCTGTCTCTCATTCTCTCTGTCTCAAATAAATAAATAAAATCTTTAAAAAAAAAAAAAAATCTTCTGTAATACTATCTTCATGCAGAGATTTTATTTCACTTGTACCCTTTTCTGACCTATGGTATTATAATCTTAAATGTATTGTAAAGAATCAACCTTTCAATAAATCAAAACTTTCTGTATAATAATGCCTTAGGTCTATCAAGTGTTTTTCTGGTGTATAAATCATTTTTACATACATTCTC
>NW_027857424.1:0-257 GCF_054177405.1 Leptonychotes weddellii
GTGAACAAATATTATACCTCATACCTCACTGATTAACTTTATTCCTAAGTATTTTATTCTTTTGATGTTATTTTGAATGGAATTGTTTTCTAAATTTTATTTTTGGAGTGTTCATTTCTAGCGTATAGAAATACAACTGATTATGTATATAGATCCTGCATCCTGCAAACTTATTAAATTTACTTATTAGCTATAATTATGTATTTGCGAATTACTTAGGGTTTTCTATATATACATAAAGTCATGTCATCCACAAA
>NW_027857425.1:0-257 GCF_054177405.1 Leptonychotes weddellii
TGAGAGAGAGAGAGCATAAGCAGGGGAGGCAGCAGAGGGAGAGGGACAAGCACAATCCCCTCTGAGCAGGGAGCCCTATGCAGAACTCAATCTCAAGACCCTGAGATCATGACCTGAGCTGAAGTCAGATGCTAAACCAACTGAGCCATCCAGGCACCCCTCAGTGTGTGTGTGTGTGTGTGTGTGTGTGTGTGTGTGTGTGTTATTATGTTAGTCACCATACATTACATCATTAGTTTTTGATGTAGTGATCCACA
>NW_027857426.1:0-257 GCF_054177405.1 Leptonychotes weddellii
CCACTCCCCCTGCTTGTATTCCCTCTCTTGCTGTGTCTCTCTGTCATATAAATAAATGAAAAAAAATCTTTGAAGTCCTGGTGGAAGAGTAAAACTTTACGGAATGGAAGTAGAAGTAACTGATATAAATGACAGTGCACCAGAATTCCAGGCTGAGAATCTGGAAGTAAAAATTAATGAAATTGCTGCACCTGGAACACGTTATCTGCTCCCAGAGGCTGTTGACCCGGACGTGGGCATGAATTCCTTGAGGAGCT
>NW_027857427.1:0-1953 GCF_054177405.1 Leptonychotes weddellii
AAAAAAAAAAAAGTATGACATATTTCTGGTGTCCCAACTATTTTTTGAAGAGTTTTACATTTTAGTTGCCTACAGAATCTCCCCTATTATTTAAAACTTCGTTATCTAATTAAGCAGTTAAAACAGACAATTGAAAAAATACATGATATTGGGGAGGAGCAAGATGGCAGAAGAGTAGGAGACCTAATTTTTGTCTGGTGCAAAGAATTCAGCTAGATAGGGATCAAACCATTCTGAACACCTACAAATTCAAAAAGAGATCGAAGAAAAGAATAGCAGCAACTCTCTGAACAGAAAAGTGACCACATTCTGGAAGGTAGGACAACGTGGGGAGAAGTGAATCCGAGGCGATATTAGGGAAGATAGATGGGGGGGGCCTCTATCAGCCACTACCAGCATGTGATAGAGCAGCAAAGCACCACAAAATCCGAACTTGTGGAAGTCGCTCCGCTGAGGGACGTCACTCCAGTGGCTAAGCGGGGGGTGGAACCCTCGCTGGGACAGTGTGGTCTCAGGACCCTTGGGGTCACAGGAAGACCGGGGGTGCCTGAGTGTGGCAGAGCTCCCAGGTATTGGAGCAGGGAAGCCAGCTGCAGAGACGGAGCAGAGGAGTGGGCTCTCAGCTCGGGGTTGTCATAAACCATGATCCAGGCACAGTTGGGCCACTGCTCTTCCAGCAGGGACTCAACAAGTGGCAGATCTGGGGAGACTGGGAGGAGCAGCGCAGGAGTGCACCACAGGAATCTGCTGGGTTTGGAGACTCCACATGGGGGTCGTGTGCCAGAGATAGAAATGCTAGGTCACAGGCCGGGTGAGCATGGAGTGCAGCCGGAAACTGGGGAGACGGGAGTGATTAACTGCTTTTCTCTGGGGCTCACTGAGGAGTGGGGTTAGATAACAAAGTTTTAAATAATAGGGGAGATTCTGTAGGCAACTAAAATGTAAAACTCTTCAAAAGATAGTTGGGACACCAGAAATATGTCAAATTTTTTTTTTTTTTTGAAAACCCTACACCTACATGAATAGGTGTCACAACCTAAACATGGAATATAAAAGTGATAAAAAAAAGTCATTTATAATAAAGAAAACACATTGATTAAAGCTCAACTAGTTCTTAATGCTCTATGTATGAATTTCAGTGTATAACTTGTAAATGCACAGTCATATATTTCTGTGAGGAGTTCTCGGCTCCTCTGGGGTGGAGACTGGGAGGCCACCATTTTCACTCTCGTCCTCCAAAGCTGTAGGGAAAGCTTGCAGGGAACAAGAGCTCCCAAGAGCAAACCAGAGCAGATTACTTAGCCCAGCCCCCAGCAAGGGCGGGGCAATTCCGCCTCTGGCAGACATTTGGGAACTACGGCAACAGGCCCCTACCCCCGAGATCAGCAAGAACAGCCAGCCAAGACCAAATTTACCCATCAATGAGAACAGCAGAACTCCAGCGCTAGGGGAATAATGCACATAGAATCCATGGCTTTTTTCCCCCTGATTCTTTAGTCTTTCAAAGTTAATTTTTTTTTAATTTTCTTTTTTCTTTGTGAATTTTTCTTTTTCCCTTTTTCAACCGACATCTTATCAATCTCTTTTTTAAAAAATCTTTTTTATTTTTCATTTTTAGAGTCATATTCTATCCCTTCATAGTGGTTAATCTTATTTTTGGTATATATATAAGTTGTTCTCTCTTTAAAATTTTGACATACAGTTTCTTCTAACAGAACAAAATATAACCTAAATCTCTAGTGTATGGCATTGTTCTAGTCTCCTGCCTGATCACATTCTCTCCCCCCTTTTTTTTTTAAATTTCTCTTCTTTCTTTTTTCAACCAACTTCTTATCAATTCCTTTTATAAAATTTTTTATAATTTTCATCTTTACAGTCATATTCCATCCCTTCATCATATTTACCCTTATTTTTGTACATATATAAGCTTTTGTTTCTTTAAAATTTGGGGAG
>NW_027857428.1:0-257 GCF_054177405.1 Leptonychotes weddellii
GAGTGTCTTAAAATTGTGCATTTGATTATCAGCCTCTGACAGTTTAAAATGCTTGACTTTTTTTTTTTTTTTTTGATGTGAGCATTGAAAAGTCATCTGAACTGACAGCTTGACTGGGCACGAAGAGGAATACAGTGAATCATATGCTCAAGTCTTTTTGAATGAAAGAGGAAAATGTATAATTATCTGAAATGACTATAAGTATTGTTTTATATGTGGGTATTTCTTTTAAAAGAAGTAGTTTTTAGGAGATTAAT
>NW_027857429.1:0-257 GCF_054177405.1 Leptonychotes weddellii
TCTCCCTGCTCCAGTGTGGGATACACAGTGTCAGCATCACCTGGATGGTGATACATACAACAGCAAGTGTATATATATGTGTGTGTGTGTGTATACAAATACAGAGTATTATATATATATAAAAATAAAAAATAAAATAAATATATATAGGGGCACCTGGGTGGCTCAGTTGGTTAAGCGACTGCCTTCGGCTCAGGTCGTGATCCTGGAGTCCCAGGATCGAGTCCCGCATCGGGCTCCCTGCTCGGCAGGGAGTC
>NW_027857430.1:0-257 GCF_054177405.1 Leptonychotes weddellii
TATCTCTCCAGTTGTGACTGCCCACATAATATCAGCTCCCTTAATACTTTTTTTCTGCTATCTGAATGAATAATCAAAATCTACAACATCCAGCCCTACCATACCTTAGGGAGAATTCAAATGATGTTCAGACAGACATGAAGGAGACCTAAGTAGAATATATGGAAAGTACTTTTTCTTTTTTTCTTCCTTTTTTTTTAAATTTTTATTCTTATGTTAATCCCCCTACATTACATCATTAGTTTTAGATGAAGTGT
>NW_027857431.1:0-257 GCF_054177405.1 Leptonychotes weddellii
TGATGATGAACACTTTTTCATGTGTCTGTTAGCCATTTGTATGTCTTCTTCAGAGAAATATCTTTTCGTATCTTCTGCCCATTTTTTGACTTGATTATTTGTTTTTTGGGTGTTGAGTTTGAGAAGTTCTTTATAGATCTTGGATACCAGCCCTTTATCTGTAGTGTCATTTGCTAAATATAATTATTGATATGATGTTCTTATATTCTGATTCTATGTTGAAATTTATTGTTTTGTTCATTTTTTCCATTTTCCCC
>NW_027857432.1:0-257 GCF_054177405.1 Leptonychotes weddellii
GTATGTGAACAAAGCCATACAGAAGCCCGCAGCCGGTGAACCATCTTCCAAGATCTTCATAATTGTCATCAGTAACCCAACTGTCTCAGCTGGGTTTGATCATATCTTACCTAAAGACAGGAGGCTAGACATGGTATCTTGAAGTTTCTCAGTGCCCTAGGTCTTTAGATGAAATTAAGCAAAAGACACTATTCTATGTAAGATGTTAAAAATCTTAATTCTTTTGTTGACCAAAACTGGCTTAGAAGGAATCCTAA
>NW_027857433.1:0-257 GCF_054177405.1 Leptonychotes weddellii
CATGATGACTTTCTTGGGCCTGAGGCAATTTGATCTTTGTGGGCTCCTTCCTGTATTGAAAAAAAAAAGTTAAAAATATTTGACAACCTCACTGATGTCAAGACAAGGATAATCTATGCTGGATCCATCATGACATATTCGTTACTATTACATTTACTTTTTTTCTTCATATTTTTTTTCTTTCTTTCTTTCTTTCTTTATTTTTTTATTTTATTTTTTTTATTCTTATGTTAATCCCCATACATTACATCATTAGT
>NW_027857434.1:0-257 GCF_054177405.1 Leptonychotes weddellii
TCCTAGAACTCTAGTTTAGTGTAGTTCCTTTTTCTTTTCTCCATAAATCTTACTTAATTGCCACATTTGTTATTATCACCTTTTTAGAAAATACTTGGGAGAACCCCAAATTTTAATCCAAGTCCCTACAAATAACAAAGAGAACACTGGAATTTATTATTGAAATAAAATTTCCATGAATCTAGTAGAAGGAAATTGACCTTTAGAAAGGGATACATAGCGTGAGAGGGAATGCAGAAAGACTTCTTTCAAAAAAA
>NW_027857435.1:0-257 GCF_054177405.1 Leptonychotes weddellii
GTTTCTTGGTTTGCCTCTCTCTCTTTTTTCCCCCTTTTACTCATTTGTTTTGTTTCTTAAATTCTGCATATGAGTGAAATGATATATTTGTCTTTCTCTGACTTATTTCACTTATCATTATAGTCTCTAGCTTCATCCATGTTGTTGCAAGTGACAAGATTTCATTCTTTTCGATGGCTGAATAATATTCATATGTGTGCGCACGTGCACACACACACACACACACACACACCACTTCTTCTTTATCCATTCATCTA
>NW_027857436.1:0-257 GCF_054177405.1 Leptonychotes weddellii
CTCCTGGGGGCCAGGCACGGAAGGCTATGGGCCGCGTGCTCTGAGGACGAGCGAGGCATGCAGTGCAGCAGGGCGGGTCCATGGCTGCCTCCTTCCCTCCGTTTCCAGTTGGACAGCCCCAAATGCCGATGTTTGGGCCATTGTTCTCAGCACCCCGGGGTAGGTGGGCATTCCAGGTGTGGGGTGTGTTTCTCCTGGGCAGAGCCCAGCACCCAACGTGGGTCACGTCCTGTCCTACAGAAGGACACACCGAGGCT
>NW_027857437.1:0-257 GCF_054177405.1 Leptonychotes weddellii
GATGGCTGGGGAGGCGGCCCACGCCAGGCGGGGGCAGAGCACCTGGCGGGCTCTTCGCGGGGCCTCCCCGCCGCTCCGGGAGCCGGGTCTCCCGTCGTCCCCGCTTTCTGGCTGCAGCAGGCCCCTGTCTGCGGTTACGCCCTGGGGAGGGCTGGGCCCTCCGGCTGAGGCCAGTGCCTCCGCGAGGCCCGGCCCGCGCTGACGCAGGGGAGCGCGGACGCGGGAAGGCGGACGTCAGTCGGACGTGACGGCGGCCG
>NW_027857438.1:0-1953 GCF_054177405.1 Leptonychotes weddellii
TGGTCCTGGGATCGAGGGAGTCTCCTTCTCCCTTTCTCCCCTGCTTGTGCTCTCTCTCTCTCTTGCTATCTCCCTCTCAAATAAATAAAATCTTTTAAAAATTAATTAATTAATTAATTAATTAAATCTTTAGGGGAGCCTGGGTGACTCAGTTGGTTAATCATTCAATCTAGGTTTAGGCTCAGGTCATGATCTCAGGCTCATGGGAACGAGCCCCATGTCAGGCTCCGCACTCAGGCAGAGTCTGCTTGTCCCTTTCCATCCCCTCTTTCCTTCCCCCTGCTCAAGCTTGCTCACACACATGCTCTCTCTCTAAAATAAATAAATAAATAAAACCTTTTAAAAAATAAAATCTTTAAAAATAAATAAATAAGCAGAAAAATAAAAGCTAAAGGGAAGGAAAGCAACCTATTCAAATCCTCTTTCCTCTCCCCTTCTGGGCCTTTGCCCCAGGATCCCCCAGGAGCTGTTCTTTTTCTCCCCCTTTTGAAGCTCTTTCAGGAATAAATCAGTCAAGGCTTCCTCTAGTCATCAGCCTGGATGGGGAGCAACTAGGCCAGCAGCAAGAAACAGAATCTTCCCCAAAAGTTCAGAGGAAACACATATACAGAGTTTCATGTCGGGAACATACACGTGTAGAGTTATGTATACTCATACTTTCATTTTTTCATTCTTCCCACTTCCTAGGTTGTTCCTAGCACATGGTTGCCTCCCAAAAACATGACTACACCTTCACCCCTGAGCTTGACCAACAACCCAACAATTTCCTATTTTACAAAAGACAAATAAAAAGGTTTTAAAAAGAGAGAAAAAAAAGGGAGAATGAAGAAGAAGGAAAGACAAGAGATAAAGGAAAGAAGGTGAGGAAAGACCAGGACGATCCGTGCAGCAGAGGGAAGGGCCACCGCCTCGCTGCAGAGGGGTCCTCAAAGATAGGCTGTTCATTTTCCCTGCACAGTCTGGTGATCCCCAAATAAGATCAATGGTAGATGACATGGTGCTTTCTCAAAACACCTTTCTGAGAACACCTCCCACAACGTGTCAAAACAAATGAAATTCCACATCCCTGCTTGTAAATATTTTTCCCCCTGCAATAAATGAAAGCTGTGATTCTACAGATACCTCAGAGCTTAGCATTCTTTATGAGGTGTATAAATAAGACCTACTGTGGGATTGGAGAGTGCCTATCCTGGTAGTATCATTTTTATACTATGGGCAAGTGCACATTTACATAATTCAATTCAACAAATTCTGATTGTATATACATAGTATTGTATAAATATGTATCAATACGTGCAAGAACAAAATGAAGAGAAGCTGGTCAGGATTAGGCAGTGTGTGTCCCACTGGTGGCCCCCATCAATGCCTGCCGTGGGACTGGGCTGTCTGACTTTGGGGAACAGATGTTATGTTATTTGAGTACCATCACATTACTCACCTAGCGCTCCCCTGTGCCCATCCCTGATCTCACAGTGCAGTGGATAAATAAAACCTGTGCTCATGCATTAAATCAACATGCATTACATGCCACTGAAAATACATATAAGATGCAGGAATTGCATCTTTATTTCCAAACACATTTGTTATGAAAGCATCTTAAAGCTTAAAGAGATTGGGGGAAGTGGCGCCTGGCTGGCTCAGGTGGAGGAGTGTGTGACTCTTGATCTCAGGGTCGTGAGTTCGAGCCCCATGTTGGGTGTAGAGATTACTAAAAAAATAAAGTATCTTTTAAAAGAGAGAGAGAGAGATGGGGTGCCTGGGTGGCTCAGTCATTAAGCGTCTGCCTTCGGCTCAGGTCATGATCCCAGGGTCCTGGGATCGAGCCCCGCATCGGGCTCCTTGCTCAGTGGGAAGCCTCCTTCTCCCTCTCCCACTCCCCCTGCTTGTGTTCCCTCTCTCGCTGTGTCTCTCTCTGTCAAATAAATAAATAAAAACTTTAAAAAATGTATTAAA
>NW_027857439.1:0-257 GCF_054177405.1 Leptonychotes weddellii
GGATCATGACCTGAGCCGAAGGCAGTCGCTTAACCAACTGAGCCACCCAGGCGCCCCTTTTTTTTTTTTTTTTTAAAGATTTTATTTATTTATTTGAGACAGAGAGAATGAGAGACAGAGAGCATGAGAGGGAAGAGGGTCCTTCATTTTTTTATTCACTCGTCATACATGTCAAACACGGTGAGAGGCACTGGAAATGTAGAGATGAACAAGCCACAGTCTCTATCCTCTTTCAATTTGAGTGGGGAGATGGGGGC
>NW_027857440.1:0-257 GCF_054177405.1 Leptonychotes weddellii
TTGCTTCTTAAACGCTTAATATTATGATTATTACATGGAATAATTTGGTCTTTCACATAATAAAACTAGGTTTGGGACTTAAACTATCATATGGTGACCCATTGCTCTCTTATTGGTTTATTCCAAAGAGATGAATAATTACAAGATCTAAAAAAAAGTTCATCATTAAAAATAAGTATCTGGATTATAATATTATGAATATGATTAGATGGTGCCTCATTTAGAAAGCCTCTGGCTTTGACAAGAGAGAAATTGAA
>NW_027857441.1:0-257 GCF_054177405.1 Leptonychotes weddellii
CTTACCTTATCCACATTCTGAGACATTGCTATGTTTGGTTGGATCACTAACTGGTAAAGAAGACAGAGGAGGATAAAGCACACCAGTGTAAACTATACATATCCAATGTGTAAAAACTCAACTTCTAGCAGAGTAGTCTGGTCTTTGTAAGAATTTGAATTTTGTTCATCTTTCTAGGAACTTCTTTTTTTTTTTTTTTTAGGTTTTTTTTTTATTCTTATGTTAATCCCCATACATTACATCATTAGTTTTAGATG
>NW_027857442.1:0-257 GCF_054177405.1 Leptonychotes weddellii
TTTATTTTTTAAAATTTGTTTTTTTAAATAAACTCTGCACCTAACATGGGGCTCGAGCTCACGGACCTGAGATTGAGTCACGTGCTCTTTGACTGAGCCAGCCAGTTGACCCTAAAGTTTGCTTCTTAAAATCACAGTTTACTTTCTAAATTTTATTTTATTTTTTTTAAGATTTTATTTATTTATTTGAGAGAGAGAGAGCACAAGAGGGGGGAGCGGGAGAGGGAGAAGCAGACTCCCTGCTGAGCAGGGAGCCC
>NW_027857443.1:0-257 GCF_054177405.1 Leptonychotes weddellii
AGGCACGGGTCAGGCGGTGGGGGCGGCGGGGCCGTGGAGAGTGCCATCACCCCACCTCGCTCGCTGTGAGCTGAGCTGTCTTCACAAAGCTTTCTTCGTTTGAGAAGAAAACAGCTCCTTTCCTGCTGACTCCTTTTCTGCCTTTTGCAGCAAGAAGGCCGCTCTTTTCTGGGACAGCCCCTCGTGCCCTTGGGGACAGCGTGTCCCCTCTCAGATGGGTTTGCCTTCTGGCACATTCCAGGTGAGGATGCCATGTG
>NW_027857444.1:0-257 GCF_054177405.1 Leptonychotes weddellii
AGAGTTAGGTGAAGAGTTTTTAGATGTGAAATTAGAAGCACAATCCCTAAGGGAAAGAATAGATAAATTTGACTTAATCAAAATTAGAAATTTACTCTGAAAAAAAGATGCTTTAAATAATGAAAAGACAAGCTGCGGACTGCAAGAAAAATATTTGCAAATCACATGTCTGACAAAGAATGTGTATCCAGAGTATATTTAAAAACTCTCTAAACTCGGGGGCGGAGCAAGATGGCGGAGGAGTAGGAGACCTGGAT
>NW_027857445.1:0-257 GCF_054177405.1 Leptonychotes weddellii
GTCCTGGCCTCAGAATCCTCCCTGGCCATGTCAGTCCCTGTGTGATTTCACTATTATCTCTCCCCTTTTCTCTCCCTGGTTCTGAAAATCTCTCTGCGTGTTTTCTCTCTTACCTCCCAATCCCTTTCATCTTCCTTCTCTCTGTTTTCCTCTTCATCACCAGTCTTCTGCCCCTCCTCCATCTGTGGCCTGTCTGCAACCCTCCCTGGTCTTTTCAGGGACCTCTCCCCCCGCAGATGGAAAGGCGATGCCCCCTA
>NW_027857446.1:0-257 GCF_054177405.1 Leptonychotes weddellii
TTCTCTGTGAGGTTCACCCAGACCACACAAGTCCCCCAAACACACGTTAGACATAGTGTCCTGATGGCACTTATCTTACATATTAAAGGTTGACAAATTTCTGTAAAGTGCCAGAAGGAAAATATTTTAGGCTTTATGGGCCATATAGTCTACTGCATGTTCTTCTTTCTTGTCTTTTGTTTTGTCTTAAAATTTTTTAAATATGAAAACCAATCTTAGCCCATAAACTGCAAAAACAGGGGCAGTGTCCCAAATTT
>NW_027857447.1:0-257 GCF_054177405.1 Leptonychotes weddellii
TATATAAAATATTTACACAGTTTCAGAGTTAAAATTGAAACAAGATATATTCAGGGAGGGGCGCCTGGGTGGCTCAGTTGGTTAAGCGACTGCCTTCGGCTCAGGTCATGATCCTGGAGTCCCGGGATCGAGTCCCGCATCGGGCTCCCTGCTCAGCAGGGAGTCTGCTTCTCCCTCTGACCCTCCTCCCTCTCATGTGCTCTCTCTCATTCTCTCTCTCTCAAATAAATAAATAAAATCTTTAAAAAAAAAAAAAA
>NW_027857448.1:0-257 GCF_054177405.1 Leptonychotes weddellii
CATCTTGTTTCATTTTTTCCTCCTTTCCCCTATGATCCTCTGCTTTGTTTCTCAAGTACCACATATCAGTGAGATCATATGATAATTGTCTTTCTCTGATTGACTTATTTCACTTAGCATAATACCCTCTAGTTCCATCCATGTCGTTGCAAATGGCAAGATTTTGGTTTTTTGATAGCTGCATAATATTCCATTTTATATAGATACCACATCTTCTTTATCCATTCATCTGTTGATGGACATCTAGGCTCTTTCCA
>NW_027857449.1:0-1953 GCF_054177405.1 Leptonychotes weddellii
GAGCCTGGTGATGGGTATTAAAGAGGGCACGTTCTGCATGGAACACTGGGCGTTATGCACAAACAGTGAATCATGGAACACTACATCAAAAACTAATGATGTAATGTATGGTGATTAACATAACAATAAAAAACCTTCTGGATGTAAAGGGGCCATATTCTCAGGAAAGAAGTTAGATACTGCATCCCTGTTTTATTTCTGACTTCACAAGTGACTTTTTGTCATTGAAATGTCTCTTTCTGTTTCCAGCACCGAGTGGATTTTCTTCAGCTGATGATTAACTCCCAGAATTCCAAAGAAATAGACACCCATAAAGGTAAGCAAGGAGAGCTCCAGATGGCTCTTGATGGGGTGGCTCAGAGACAGGGGGTGGTTCTGAGATATGGAGGAAGATTTTTAGCAGATGGAATATCAGAAAATCAAAGAAAGACACATGTTCAGATACAAATGGTAGCCAGAGCATTTTCCAGAAGAACACAGCCACAGTTTTTTCAAAGCTTGAAGGGCAATGTTAGACAAAGCAGTCAGTGGTCTGCCACATGGGAGCGTGTTTCCAATGTCAGTCCTCCAGCCTAATCCAGACCCATTTAATCAGACCCTCGGCCTGGAAATTCACATCAAGGCTCATCACGTCAGGAGGCACCTGGCCCCAGTATTGGCAACCTTCTTTTGGAACACTTGGTTAAACTTGTGTGCACTGGCTTAATCTACTCCCAAGTTTTTTTTCCTTTTGTAATTAAGAAGTAACTAGTGCAGGATGACTTTGCGACTGTGTACATGTGGTGTTTGTCTTTAAACCATCACCTACTACTTTTACCATCCGTGGATGGTATTTGACTAAAACTATTATTACTATGATGGTTGCAAAATGATGGCTTTCTACTTCTACCATTTCTTCTACATTTGGAGTGATAGTCCATTGTTAGGGTGGGCTTTCCATTCATCATCATTATTGTATTAGTTTATTTATATATGTCAGTATGATCTTAATATTACTTAGTCTCTTACATCATTTTTTTAAATTTAGATTGTCAATTCTTTCAGATTTGTCCTCTAGAAGCCATTTTAAGTGGGCTCCTGTGTCCTTTTTTTTCTCTTTCTTCTTCTTTATGGGTTCTATAGACTTTATTTTTTTAAAATATTTTATTTATTTATTTGACAGAGAGACACGTGAGAGAGGAAACACAAACAGGGGGAGTGGGAGAGGGAGAAGCAGGCTTCCCGCTGAGCAGGGAACCTGATGCGGGGCTTGATCCCAGGACCCTGGGATCATGACCTGAGCTGAAGACAGATGCTTAACAACTGAGCCACCCAGGCGCCCCTAGACTTTATTTTTTATAGCAGTTTTATGTTCGCTGCAAAATTGAGTGAGACACAGAGACTTATCCCATATCCCTTCTGCCCCACCTACATACTGCATCTCCCACTATCAAAATCCCTCACGATGTGGTAATTTTGTTACAATCAATGCCCCTACAATGACAGATTATTACCACCCCAAATCAATAGTTTACATTACAGTTCACCCTTGGTGTTGTACATGCTATGGGTTTAGACATATGTATAATGATGTATATCCACCATTATAGCACATAGAGTATTCTGTGTCTTTTTCCCATTTATTTTATGAGCATTTCCTTGCATTCTGGTATGAGACATTCCAGGTTTCTCTTCTGTTTCCCCTGATGAGCCCTGGAATCATCCACTTCTCCAAGAAGCTCTGTTTCCTTTTAGTGAGAAATGGTATTTAGAACGCAAAATCTGGGATCTAGGAGTGCTCATTGCTACAAGGGTTTCTTTGTTTCTATTTCCTCTCAATGGGCCAAACAAAGAACATCAAATATATTTACACAGGACTGATGAAGATAAATATTTCTATATCCATAACCAGTGATGTAACTATGGTCTCTGCATCTGAAAGAAAAAAGGAGTCTTGACTTAATTGTTGTTTCT
>NW_027857450.1:0-257 GCF_054177405.1 Leptonychotes weddellii
CAGGTGCTGAGACTGTCCTGGAGCCCTTCGCGCTGGAACCATTTAACACTGCGTGGTGATACGTAAGAAATAACACCACGGGGATGTTTTCACTGGACGTTCGAATTCAGATAATAAATCTCAAGGAACAAATGTATTCATGGTGGCAACCTCCCCACATACCCAACAAAGGCCACATTTCAGCAAGCTGCGTCCTGACAATGTGCGCCCAGCCAGGCCCAGCGCTCACAGACAGGTGAGTACCTGAGGGGGACTTG
>NW_027857451.1:0-257 GCF_054177405.1 Leptonychotes weddellii
CACACTCACATTGGTGCACACACAGGTGCACGCACACTCACACGGGTGCACACACGCTCACATTGGTGCACGCCCACATTCGGTTGCATGCACACTCACACTGGTGCACCCACACTCACACGGGTGCACGCACACTCACATTGGTGCACGCACACACATGGTTGCACGCACACTCACATTGGTGCATGCACACACACGGGTGCATGCACACTCACATTGGTGCACGCACACTCACATTGGTGCACGCACACACACGG
>NW_027857452.1:0-257 GCF_054177405.1 Leptonychotes weddellii
TTCTGGTTTTTTATGGGAGTAATAGTGGTGAAGAATGACAGCTATTGCAGTTTGCACCTATCACCTCCGTTCTTGCTAAGTTTTACCTCAGTGTGAACGTCAACATGGTGAAAAGGCAATAATGTCTAAGTAATGTTAGGAAAATAGATTTAACTTCATGGACTCTGTCAAAGAGCCTCAGTGACGTCAGGTGTTCCCCAGACCACACTTTGAGAACAGCTGTTCTGATAACCCTGGGAGAGTCTCCTGGCTGGTCC
>NW_027857453.1:0-257 GCF_054177405.1 Leptonychotes weddellii
TGGAGCCAGGTGGAGGTGTCTCTGCGTCCCCTGACACCACGCTGGGGCAGCAGGCGATGTCTCTGCCCCGGGATGCCCCCCGCTTTCCCTCCTTGGCCTCTTGGCTGTGGCTGCCCTGGCCCCGCACGCCCCTCCCCCAAGCCCCACCCTGACCTGAGCCCCCGGGCCCCCGGGGTGGGCGAGGACACAGTGGCCACTGACCCGGCACTGTCTCAGGTGTTGGGGTTTCCCTCACTCGGGGCCAGCCTGAGGCCGAA
>NW_027857454.1:0-257 GCF_054177405.1 Leptonychotes weddellii
GAAGGCAGACGCTTAACGACTGAGCCACCCAGGCGCCCCCTTCCTTTTTTTTTTTTTTAAAAAAAAATCAATTTCGAAATAATTTCCTATATAACAGAAAGATGTACAAGACTAGTAGCAAGAATTGCCATATACCTTCTCCCAGATTCACTAATTGTTAACATCCGGTGCCATTTGTCCTGCTGTTCTCATTCATATTCGCGCTCGCTCTCTCTGGATGTGTGTGTGTGTGTGTGTGTGTGTGTGTGTGTACATTT
>NW_027857455.1:0-257 GCF_054177405.1 Leptonychotes weddellii
AAGATCTCATTCCTTTTGATGGCTCCATAATATTCCATTGTATATATATACCACATCTTCTTTATCCATTCATCTGTCGATGGACATCTTGGCTCTTTCCACAGTTTGGCTATTGTGGACATTGCTGCAGAGCACAATAATTTTATGTGTAGCCCTCAGCCGGGCCGGCAACAGCATTAACCATCTGGCATGAATAAACAGAAAGAAATAGTGATTAAGAAGCTGATTTGTTTTACTCGCCCAGAAGAGGTTGGTGC
>NW_027857456.1:0-257 GCF_054177405.1 Leptonychotes weddellii
GTTAGTTAACTATTAATTAAATCTTTTTTAAAGAAGAAGAAAATTTGCCAGTGATTATTAGAGTTGTGGGATGATGGATAATTTTTACTTCTCATTTTCTATTTTTACCATCACAAATTTCTGTAATGCCTACATATAGCTTTTATTTCAAAAGCTAGATGCTGGTTCCCAGAGCAGGTAGATTAGGTAAACAGCCCTCGTTAGAAAATGCTTTCTAGGGGCGCCTGGGTGGCTCAGTTGGTTAAGCGACTGCCTTC
>NW_027857457.1:0-257 GCF_054177405.1 Leptonychotes weddellii
ACTGCGTGGGGGGGAGAGCAGGGGCACCTGACCCAGCCTGGAGGCCGGCCAAAGGGCAGGCACCTGACTCACAGCTGATGCCCAAAGGGCAGCAGGTGGGCTTCCAGGTGGAAGGAGCCCCAGGTGGTCAGGTGTGCGGGGAGGGAGGGCTCACCACCTCAGCGGGCCTGGGGCCAGGGTGCCGAGGGGGTGGGCGGGCTAGGGTGGAAGCTGATGAGGATTTCTCTCTCAGCTAACACCTACTGCCCGTGGGTCGG
>NW_027857458.1:0-257 GCF_054177405.1 Leptonychotes weddellii
TCATGGAACACTACATCTAAAACTAATGATGTAATGTATGGGGATTAACATAAGAATAAAAAAAAAAAAAAAGAATACTGAAAAGATGGAATCCAGGGGCTGCCTAGGTGGCTCAGTGGGTTAAGCATCCAACTCTTGATTTCAGCTCAGGTCCTGATCTCAGGGTGGTGAGATGAGCCCCAGGTTGGGCTCCAAGCTCAGCAGGGAGTCTGCTTCAGATTCTCTCTCCCTCTCCCTCCGCCCCTCCCCGCCCACCA
>NW_027857459.1:0-257 GCF_054177405.1 Leptonychotes weddellii
GGCATGCTGGCTGCCCGACATGCCACCAAAGTCCAGGCTCAGCCCTGAGGACCTCTGTGCCGTGAACACCCAGCTAAGGAGGGGAAACGCCTCGCAGACCCGGAGCCCTCCGCGAGGCTCTCCGATGCAGAGGCCCTTGGGAGCTGCTGGGTCTGGTGCTGGGGCTGGTGCTGGTGCTGGTGGTCGGTGCTGGTGGTGCCTGCGACAGTGTGACCGAGGGGAGGCTGTCCCTCACTCCTACCTTCCCTGGGGGAGAC
>NW_027857460.1:0-1953 GCF_054177405.1 Leptonychotes weddellii
GGTGGCTCAGTTGGTTAAGCG
Organism: Leptonychotes weddellii; assembly: GCF_054177405.1. Taxonomy (NCBI): domain Eukaryota; kingdom Metazoa; phylum Chordata; class Mammalia; order Carnivora; family Phocidae; genus Leptonychotes; species Leptonychotes weddellii. Next base: position 22 of record NW_027857460.1, read on the forward strand.
ACTGCCTTCGGCTCAGGTCATGATCCTGGAGTCCCTGGATCGAGTCCCGCATCGGGCTCCCTGCTCAGCAGGGAGCCTGCTTCTGCCTCTGACCCTCCCCCCTCTCATGTGCTCTCTCTCTCTCATTCTCTCTGTCTCAAATAAATAAATAAAATCTTTAAAAAAAAAAAAAAAAAGATACCCTAGGTTCTACTTGTTTATTTTCTGCCTCAGACTTTGGAGCAGCCATTTCTCCAAGAATCCTCAATTCCTTTTAGTGGTAGCCTCATCGTTATACATGTCTGTTGTCCCTAGGACACTGCCTGGCTACGTGGGGTTCCCTGATGTCACTCTTACTTTCCGATCATGAGTCAGAGAACCAGCTCTCCTAGAGCCAGAGAGCTGGCATCAGGAACTAGGGGAAAATGCCATTCATGCCATCCAGCTGAATACACTCTTATTTTCTCGCACTGAGGCCATTCAGCCAAAATGGCAACTCTGTTTCCTACCCAGTCTTTAGCCAAGGACCTGTCCGAAGCAGAGGAGCAGTACGCCCATGCCCTGCGCAGTCACCTGCACAGCATCGACCAGCTCTTAGCCCTGCAGAGATGCCGGCTTAACCTCCTAGAGGAAAGTTACAACACGGAGCTGGAGGCCCTAACCAAAGAGTTTGAGACAGAAAGGTATGCGGGCCTAAGAGGAAATCGGGGATTGAGTCCAGGAGAGTATCCAGGGCCTGTGTCGAGGAGCTACCTCTAAGCGGGCGGCCAGCAACCTGGAGCATCCCCCCTTGCTTATGACCTGACCCCCACCAGAGACCATCCAGAGTTCCTTCTCACCTAATGCGGGTTTAAGCTTGTGGCTTCAGCCTCCCTATGCCCATGCCAGGTCTCTCTCTGTAACACCCTCACCACCTGCTTTCAGCTATCAAAATCCAACCCATCTGGCAGGGGACAGGGAGGGGAGGGAGACTTCTCACTGAAACATTTGGTACTTTATTGCTTTTCATATCATATGAATGTATTGCCTATCCAAAAATCAAAATAATCTTATTCACTCTTTCCGACCCTAAAACGAAGAGAGCCTACCCTCCCTCCCTGACCCTTCAGTACCTAGGAGTTTGAACCACTCGTGTAGTTTTACTACATACTGCTTTGAGTTGTCCTTTTTGGTCCATATGCTTTATCCTTCAGAGCAGGGACAGTGTCTTATGTCCCACAGGAAGACAATTATTGACCAGCATGAAAAAGAGATTCACTACCTACAAGATGTCTTCATGGCCATGGAGCAGAGCTATATAGATTCTGAGTATGAAAGTAAGCTAGAGTTCCAGAGCATGTGGGATGATCTCAAAAACAAGGTACGGAAGGAGAGTAGCTGGGCAAGAGCTGGGAGAGAAGGGAGAGAAAAATGCTCTAGGCCACTGGAGGTCCTCGAGACACCTAACCAACACAATCAAGAAAATGCCTGTACCCCTACTGCATTTTGTAATTTTGTAGAAATTGGTTGGGAAGAGCCATTCTGAAATGTCAAGGAAATGCATTTTAAAGCTAAAAGGCACCAAGGAGATCATTTGGCTTCACGCCTGTGATTTGTAGATGAAGAAACTAAGGCCCAAAGAAATAAAATGATCTGCCAAAGTCATGCTGCTGCTTTGTGATAGAACCAGGAGAATCCAGGTCTGCCCTTGGCCCAAAGTGCTATCCACCATCCCAGAGGCTGCACACTTAGCTATCCTGCAGACCTGGGTTTGGGCATGGGGTTCTTTTTTTTTTTTTTTGCTCCATAGTGTTTTGTAAATTTTTTTTTTTTAAAGATTTTATTTTTTATTTATTTGACAGGAAGAGACACAGCGAGAGAGGGAACACAAGTAGGGGGAGTGCGAGAGGGAGAAGCAGGCTTCCCGCTGAGCAGGAAGCCTGAAGTGGGGCTCGATCCCAGGACCCTGGGATC
>NW_027857461.1:0-257 GCF_054177405.1 Leptonychotes weddellii
CAAACACAAACCAACAATTCTGTCCCATATTTCTAGTTGTAACAGACACGTTTATTCGTATATATATAATCTAACAATTAAAACATAACCCAAGCACATCTTCCTCCCCCCAGACTCCTGTCCAGTTTATGCCTTTTGTTGAGCAACCACCCCTTGGGGGCCATTTTAACTTTGTGCATCTTTTGCAGTTATCTATGTGTACAGGTTCTTGCTCTGAAAAGTTTCACCAATAGCTCCTCCCTTTTGACTTAGGTAGT
>NW_027857462.1:0-257 GCF_054177405.1 Leptonychotes weddellii
CCCGCCCAAGGATGCCCTCTATGATGCACTTACAGGAGCAGGGGAGCTCAGCCACATGGTAGAAACTTCTCTAGCCCGTCTGCTGTCTGCTCCAGTTTCCCTGCACCTGGAACCAATTTTGCTAGCATAATCTGGCATTATAGATGACTTTGTGCCAGTTGTCAATGGAGGTGTTCTCCTAATACCTCTTTGTGGGTAGGATGTAAGCAGTTGTTAGTGTTAAAAATTCAACACCAAAAAAACCCCCAAAAAACTAC
>NW_027857463.1:0-257 GCF_054177405.1 Leptonychotes weddellii
AGGAGGTGATAAGGGCATGAATCCATAACAGTGTCAAAAGTAGGCACGTGCTGGGGCGCCTGGGAGGCTCAGTTGGTTAAGTGTCTGACTCTTGATTTTGGTTTAGGTCATGATCTTGGGGTCCTGAGATTGAGCCCCCATCAGGCTGCACACTCACTGGGGGGTCTGCTTAAGATTTTTGGTCTACCTCTGCCCCTCCCCTACCCCCGCTCATATGTGCTCTCTCTTTAAAAAAAAAAAAAAGTAGTGAAGTGCTT
>NW_027857464.1:0-257 GCF_054177405.1 Leptonychotes weddellii
TGGGTGGCTCAGTTGGTTAAGCGACTGCCTTCGGCTCAGGTCATGATCCTGGAGTCCCGGGATCGAGTCCCGCATCGGGCTCCCTGCTCGGCAGGGAGTCTGCTTCTCCCTCTGACCCTCCTCCCTCTCATGCTCTCTGTCTCTCATTCTCTCTGTCTCAAATAAATAAATAAAATCTTTAAAAAAAAAAAAAAAGTATGAAATTTCTAGGGGCACCTGGGTGGCTCAGTCAGTTAAGCATCTGCCTTCGGCTCGGG
>NW_027857465.1:0-257 GCF_054177405.1 Leptonychotes weddellii
TGGATGTCTTCTTTGGAAAAATGTCTGTTCATGTCTTCTGCCCATTTCTTTTTTTTAAAAAAGATTTTATTTATTTATTTGAGAGCGAGAGAATGAGAGAGAGAGCACATGAGAGGGGGTAGGGTCAGAGGGAGAAGCAGACTCCCTGCCGAGCAGGGAGGCCGATGCGGGGACTCAATCCAGGGACTCCAGGATAGTGACCTGAGCTGAAGGCAGTCGCTTAACCAACTGAGCCACCCATGCACCCGTCTTCTGCC
>NW_027857466.1:0-257 GCF_054177405.1 Leptonychotes weddellii
AAACTGGTCACACCAGTTTAAATGACCTGACCTATTCTCAGGACTGAGGCTCTGAACAGGACAGGGAGCGACCCACCCACTCAACTTCTGCACCACAGAACTTCTTTCGAGTTTCAAAAGCTCAGCTGAAGGGGTTCGGAGCAAGTTTCCCCAACACGGGCCACATTAGCACGTGGACTATTTTCAGCTGAAGGTAATCAAGACCCTGTGGGCTCCAGGGAAACTCCAGGGCCCCTCCCTTAACTACCTGGAAGAAT
>NW_027857467.1:0-257 GCF_054177405.1 Leptonychotes weddellii
TGTGTCTTTTTTAAAATTTTTTTTAAGATTTCATGTATTTATTTGAGAAAGAGTGAGCGAGAGAGAGAGAGAGAGAGAGTAGGGGGAGGGGCAGAGACAGAGGGAGAAGCAGACATCCCACTGAGTGGAGAGCCAGAGGACCTGGGACTCGATCCCAGAACCCTGAGATCATGACCTGAGCCAAAGGCAGATGCTTAACTGACTGAACCACCCAGGCACCCCTAAATTTTTTTTCTTTATCATGCTATTCTTGGACT
>NW_027857468.1:0-257 GCF_054177405.1 Leptonychotes weddellii
CTTTCCTTGTATACCCTCCCTATATGTGTAACAGCCTCTCTGTTTTCACATTCAGTAGTCCATATTGCTATCTTATCACCTTTAGTTCTAACATTAACAACAGCTCCACATACATCATCACTGTAGTCATCAAAAGATTCTCCAATAAGGCACAGCAGTGTCTCTAGCCAAAAGCGATCCAGGTCACTTCGTCTCTGCTGCTTGTTCAATGTAATTAGCCATCGTCCTCCTCGTTTGTTTTTCTCATCTTCCCACAT
>NW_027857469.1:0-257 GCF_054177405.1 Leptonychotes weddellii
ATGGGTATGGTGTTTGTTTTGGGGATGATGAGAAAAAGAAAGTTCTGGAAATAGTGACAATGGTTACACAACACCGTGAATGTACTTAATACCACTGAATTGTACACCTGTAACACCGAAATGGTTAAAATGGCAAATTTTAACTTATGTATTTTTTTTTTAATTTTATTTTTAAGTAATCTCTACACTCAACGTGGGGCTCAAACTCACAACCCCGAGATGAAGAGATGCACGCTCCATTGACTGAGCCAGCCAGG
>NW_027857470.1:0-257 GCF_054177405.1 Leptonychotes weddellii
CTTCTCATTTTCTCAAAGGCACCACAGGAAAGGTGAAGATAACTGCTGGTAACAACCAGTGTGTGTGTGTGTGTGTGTGTGTGTGTGTGTGTGTTTTGGAGAGGGGTGTTGCACATTCATGTTTGGGGCGAACCGATCATCTCTGGAGCTCATCCTGGTTAGAATAGACCCGTGGCAGAAAGAGAGGCACTGGGCATTAGAATCATAGAAATCTAGATCCAAATCTCACCACCATGGCTTATTAAATTTAAAATCTT
>NW_027857471.1:0-1953 GCF_054177405.1 Leptonychotes weddellii
CTCTGAGCATAGGGTCTTCTGGGGAGGTGGCATGGCAGGGTGGGGCTTTGATTTTCCAACCTGCAGTACGGTGGGATGTATCTCCAGTTTCGAGGCCATTTCTTTCTGAAGGCTGGGAGCGGGGTATGGGTTCTTGCTGAATAAGAATTCTAAATCTGCCAGTTGTTTCTCAGTGAACATGGTTCGTTTCCTTTGTGAATGTTTCTGATCCTTTCCTGGGAAGGAGAGAAGGGCACAGATGAGGTGCTAAGAGAGTTCCATCCTCAAAAACCGGAACTCGCCTCCCTCTCCACAGAGGTCAAGCTTGGCTGTCAAGTGATGAAGATACCGAGATACTCAGGCATGGCCTGGATGACTTTCCTGCCAGGTTTCCTAAGCCTCACTTTGTTGCTCCCCCATCTATTCAGCATAGAAAAGGGTTACGTATTTATTTATTTAAGGTATTTAAAAGATTTTAAGTAATTTCTATATCCAACCTGGGGCTTGAACTTAAAACCCTGAGATCAAGAGTCGCATGGTCTGCCGACTAAACCAGCCAAGTGACACAGGACAGGGTTATTTAAATAAGGACCCCTTGTGTGTCCACTCTTAGATTCTGTGTGTGTGTGTGTGTCTGTGTGTGTGTGGTGGGGAGAGGGGTATAAGGGAAATCTCTGTACCTTATGCTCAGTTTTGCTGTGAAACTAAAACTGCTCCAAAAATAGTCCATTAATAGTAATAAATCATTGCTGTCATGGATATCATTTAGTGAAGACCTACATACACAAACCAAAAGTGTTAAAGTACACAGTACATTATTTAGCGCTAAGTACTCTATAGAGAAAAAAATTAGGGACAGGGGATAAGGAATTTGGGTAAGGGGGTTTTAGTTTTAATGACCTATGAGTGAAGGTCTTTCTGGAGGAGGTGAGGGAGTGAGCCATGTGCTCATCTGCAGGAAGGGAAATGCAGAATCCCTGAGGAACAATAAAGAGATGAATTATTATTGCATAGGGGAGGAGCACTTCCATCCAGCATGGTACCCGACTTGGTCTGGGTTGATGGCTGCTTTCAGGCTATCCCTGCAGAGTTGAATAATTTTTGGCGGAGACCATATGGCCCACAAAGCCTAAAATATTTACTGCCTGGCCCTTTACAGGAAAAGTTTTCTGATCCTTGCTCTCGGGGTCGGGGAGAGGGTTTTAGGGTAGGAGTCTGGGTAAGAGTACAGGAAACGCCATGAGATGTTGCTTCTGAGCTTATAAAAGTCTCTGTGCCTTCTGTCTTGGACACTTTCCCTCTTTTGGATCACTTGCTTCAGGGGAAACCATATTGATTGACCATCCCTACGGCAAGGCCCTCTTGGCAAGGACCTGAGGTCTAAAGTCAGTGAGGAACCGACGCCCCTAGCCAACAACTTTGTGAATGAGCCGTCTTGGAAGTAGATCGATCGTCCGGGCTCAGTTCAGCCTTAGCTGACTGCATTCCTTGTTGACGGCTTGTTGGCAACCACATGAGACTCTGAACTGAACTCCACCATTTATTTTTAATGATTTTATTGAGATATAGTTGACTATTAATAAACTCCATATTTAAAGTATGCAATCTCAGTACATTTTGTTATGTGTTTATTGACACTCTCAATAAGTCATCTCCACAATCAAGACAACGCATATACCCATCTATCCTGTTTCCTCTCATCCTTTTCAAAGTCATCCACCTGATTTTCTCGGGTCAATGTGGCCTTGACTCCCTACCAGTTAAGGACAATAAGGAAAGGGGCGCCTGGGTGGCTCAGTTGGTTAAGCGACTGCCTTCGGCTCAGGTCATGATCCTGGAGTCCCGGGATCGAGTCCCACATCGGGCTCCCTGCTCGGCAGGGGGTCTGCTTCTCCCTCTGCCCTCTTCCCTCTCATGCTCTCTGTCTCTCATTCTCTCTCTCTCAAATAAATAAATAAAATCTTTAAAAAAAAA
>NW_027857472.1:0-257 GCF_054177405.1 Leptonychotes weddellii
CCTCCCTCTCATGCTCTCTGTCTCTCATTCTCTCTCTCGCAAATAAAAAAAAAAAAAGAGAGAGATGAAAGACCTGTACTCTGAAAATTATGAAACACTGATTAACGAAATTGAAGACAACAAAAACAAATAAAAGAAGTACCATGCTACCCAAAGCAATCTACACATTTAATGCAATCCCTATCAAAATACCTACAGCATTCCTCACAGAACTAGAACAAATAATTTTAAAATTCATATGGAACAACAAAGACCCT
>NW_027857473.1:0-257 GCF_054177405.1 Leptonychotes weddellii
TTTTCTAGAGTTCCTGCACCAGCTTGCATTCCCACCAACAGTGTAGGTGGGATTCTCCGCTTCCCCGCCAACATCTGTTGTTTCCTGACTTGTTAATTTTAGTCATTCTGATTGGTGTGAGGTGGTATCTCATTGAGGTTTTGATTTGGATTTCCCTGATGCTGAGCAATGTTGAGCACTTTTTCATGTGTCTTTTGGCCTTTTGGATGTCTTCTTTGGAAAAATGTCTGTTCATGTCTTCTGCCCATTTCTTGATT
>NW_027857474.1:0-257 GCF_054177405.1 Leptonychotes weddellii
AGAGACTATGGACTCTGAGAAACAAACTGAGGGTTCTAGAGGGGAGGGGGTGGGGGGGAATGGGTTAGCCGGTGATGGGTATTAAAGAGGGCACATAGTGCATGGAGCACTGGGTGTTATATGCAAACAATGAATCATGGTACACTACATCAAAAACTAATGATGTAATATACGGTGATTAACATAACATAGTAAAAAAATAATAAACAGTATACAGAACATGAAAAAAAAAAAGATGCTCACCAAACTCAGAAGAA
>NW_027857475.1:0-257 GCF_054177405.1 Leptonychotes weddellii
GAAAATGACAGAAGAAATAAATCATAAACAAAATTAGAAAAACTCAAAAATGAGATGACCGAAGTCAGGAAGGACTTTAAAATAAAAAGGATATAGTGTCCTTCCTCATCTCTTTGGTTTAAAATCTAATTTGTCTGATGTAAGGATTGCCACCCCAGCTTTCTTTTGGTGTCCATTAGCATGGTAAATGGTTTTCCACCCCCTCACTTTCAATCTGGAGGTGTCTTTGGGTCTAAAATGAGTCTCCTGCAGACAGC
>NW_027857476.1:0-257 GCF_054177405.1 Leptonychotes weddellii
AAGTGATCTAGTGTATATGCTTTGTGGTCAAAGGTAACCCTTGAAATAAGGTTTATCTGACCCATCCTTACTGATGTTCATAATTGTTACCCACCGCCTGGTTATCAGACACAAATGGTAAACACTACACCTGTAGGTCAATGTTTGGCTTTATATTCACATATCTGGATTACATTTTAGCTTCTCTCCGTTCTGTTAGCCCCCATTACTATGAATTGACCTCACTGGTAGCAATTTTCCCTGAAACCAGGCACTGT
>NW_027857477.1:0-257 GCF_054177405.1 Leptonychotes weddellii
CCTCCTTAGCATAATCACATCCAAACATAAATACTATATATTTACCAATTACTCTTGCCCATCATATGTCTCCCCTCCCTATAATGCCAGGTGCATGAGGGCGGGGGTCTTGTCTGTTTTGTTCATCACTGTGTCTGCCGTACCTGACATGGCCCTTGGACCACCCCCACGTTGCCAGCCCCCAACATGCATGTGCTTGTTACTACTTGGGGTGTGATTTAACTAGACGGGACCAACTGATATTGCAGGCACAAGGC
>NW_027857478.1:0-257 GCF_054177405.1 Leptonychotes weddellii
TTTTAGAGAGGTGGGGAGGGGCAGAGGGAGAGAGAAAAAGAATCTTAAGCAGATTCCGCGCTGAGTGTGGAGCCTGACGAGGGGTTTGATCTCATGACCCTGAGATCATGACCTGAGCTGAAATGAAGAGTTGGATGCTTAATCAGCTGAGCCACCCAGGCACCCTTACAAGAGACATTTTTGAAGCAATGGGTGAAACTTGAATGGGATCTTGAATATATCCATGTAAATTATCTGATTTTGATGGTTATGTTGCA
>NW_027857479.1:0-257 GCF_054177405.1 Leptonychotes weddellii
TATCTCCTGCTTTCATCCCTCTATTCATGTGTCCCGGCACTTGCCTGCTCCTCTCCCATAATCCTTGTCGAGTCTCAACTGTAGGCCTTGCTTCCCACTTCACAGAGCCAGTAGAGACTCTCAGATATATATTTCCTTGAGTATCAGCCTCTCCTTCCACAAGCTGGCTCCTATTGCATCACTGCTTCCTTCTATTCTTGTTTGTTGGTGGGAATGCAAGCTGGTGCAGCCACTCTGGAAAACAGTATGGAGGTTCC
>NW_027857480.1:0-257 GCF_054177405.1 Leptonychotes weddellii
TTTTAGAGAGGTGGGGAGGGGCAGAGGGAGAGAGAAAAAGAATCTTAAGCAGATTCCGCGCTGAGTGTGGAGCCTGACGAGGGGTTTGATCTCATGACCCTGAGATCATGACCTGAGCTGAAATGAAGAGTTGGATGCTTAATCAGCTGAGCCACCCAGGCACCCTTACAAGAGACATTTTTGAAGCAATGGGTGAAACGTGAATGGGATCTTGAATATATCCATGTAAATTATCTGATTTTGATGGTTATGTTGCA
>NW_027857481.1:0-257 GCF_054177405.1 Leptonychotes weddellii
CACTGAGGTGTTGCCGCAGTCATAAATCAGATTATTATAAATACGTAGTCTGGATTCGGTATCTTCTTCCGTTGATCAGTTTACCTATTCTTGGAAAAACGTATACTGCTTTATTACTATAGATTTATAACAGGGGTTGATATCTGCTAGTGTATCTATTATTGCTTATAGTAGGTCCTTTATATTTTCAATAGCCAACTGTGGAAGAAGCCGAGATGTCCTTCAATAGATGAATGGATAAAGAAGAGGTGGTTCAT
>NW_027857482.1:0-1953 GCF_054177405.1 Leptonychotes weddellii
AGAAACAAACAGGGTTTTAGAGGGGAGGGGGGAGGGGGGATTGGTTAGCTCGGTGATGGTATAAAGGAGGTCACGTACTGTGTGGACCACTGGGTGTTATACGAAAACAATGGATCGTGGATCACCACATCAAAAACTAATGATGTATTTCATGGTGACTAACATAACACAATAAAATTAAAAATAAAATAAAATAAAATGATTCTAAAGTTTAAAAATTATTTTAAAAGAAGAAATATATTTATTTGGTTCAGGACTTGACCCAGAGCCATATTCTAGTGGAATTTTCTCAGAGAGAAGGAGAATATTGGATAGTGCCATTTGTTTAATTACTACATTTTGAAGGAGTTAAGATGATGGAGTAGTAGGGGGACCCTGGGCCCCTCATCCCTTGAACACAGCTAGATCAACATCGAATCATTTTGAATGACTAGGAAACCAATGTGAGGATTAAGAAAACAGTCTGCACAATTGGAGGGAGAGAACATGGTAGATGTAAAGGTTTGGAGACATGAAATGTGGGAGAGAAAAGCCATAGTGCTGTGGAGGGGTGGGTAGCCGTTTTCACAGAGAGAAGTCAGGGAGAGTGGGAGAAAGCAGGAGAGAGAGTAGTGCATTAGGGTTCACACAAGACGCTGTGGCGTGGGGATCCGCTGGGTCACACTGGGAAAGAACATTCCCCTTCCTGGAGTACATTTGGAAGAGGGTATACTACCTCTCCATGGACAAAGGATCCTCCAGGTGCCATTGAGCAGTCATTCAACAACTGGGGACAGAGGCTTGAGCAGAGGGCAGATAACCTGGTTGCAGCTTTTCACTGTGCTTTACCATAGACTCCAGGCACCTTTGTGGCTGTGCAACTGCTTTTCTGGGACAGAACGGTGCCAGGTGCAGTGCTCTGAGGCTCTCCTCTGGGGGAGAAGAGTGGGACTGTGCCTTGCCGGGTGCTTTAAGACTTGGAGTTTTGAATTCCAGAGATAAAACACAGGAGAACTATGGCACCAGGCCTGCCAAAGGCCAGGGCACAGACAGGTTGAGGGCAAGGATCTGACGAAGCCTGGGACACAGGAGGAGAGATTGTTCCCTTTTCTGGGAGGGCCTTTTGAGCAGTGGCAGCCACAAGTTCCCCTCCCCGGGGATGAGAGGGAGGGGTGATGCCATCTCCACCACCTCCCCACTACCACCACCACTCTCCGAACCCCCACTCCCCCCCACCCCACCCCCACGCCCACCAGCATTATCAGAGTGAAACACAGCATCTCCCCTGGAGGCTGGAGTTGGTCACACCAAACCCTGCCCACCTGTGCCTGGCAGGGGCATATTTATGGCAGGGGCATATTTCCTAGGGCAGATCTGAGCCAGCACAGTGGGTCTCTCCCTCAGAAAACCAACACAGGCCACCTGCATGTCCCAAATCTACTGATCATAGAGCGCTCCAAAGCATCAGCTTCAGTTCTGGTGCAAATAGGATCAGGCTTTCTTTTTCTGTTCTTTTTTTTTTCCCAATTATTTTATTTTATTTTGTTTTTCTTCATTTTTCTTTAGAATCAGGTTTATAGTTTTTGTTCATTTCTTGGTTTGTTTGCCTCTTTTTCTCATTTTTTGGATTGGGTTTCTCTCTCTTTTTTTTTTTTCCTTCAGAATCAGGCTTATAATTTTGGGGGGGTTTTTTTTGCATTTTTAAAAATTTTATTATGTTTTGTTAATCACCATACAGTACATCATTATTTTTTGATGAGGTGTTCCATGATTCATTATTTGCATATAACACCCAGGGCTCCATTCAGTACATGCTCTCTTTAATACCCAACACCAGGCTAACCCATCCCCCCGACCCCTCCCCTCAGAACCGTCAGTTTGTTTCTCAGAGTCCATAGTCTCTCATGGTTTGTCTCCCCCATTGATTTCCCCCCATTCATTTCTCCCTTCCTACTACCTTTTTTTTTTTTTTAA
>NW_027857483.1:0-257 GCF_054177405.1 Leptonychotes weddellii
TGCTATGTCTCTCTCTGTCAAAAAAATAAATAAAATCTTTAAAAAAAAAAAAAAAAAAAAAAGCAGACCAATAATCTAAGAAAAAAACTCGGCTCTTTTAACAGAGAGGAAACCAAATTTTAATGTGCATCAGTATACTTTTGATATTAAAAGTCTTTTTAAAACTTAAATCCATTCTAATCTTGGCTTGATCACACATGATTCCTTTCTTCTTCTGGAACAATCATTTTACTTTAGGACAAAATTATTTTTTTCCC
>NW_027857484.1:0-257 GCF_054177405.1 Leptonychotes weddellii
AAAGATCGGCTTACCTGGAAACGTGGGAGCGGATGCACGCTCTGCTCTGGAGGTTCTCCGTCACGTTTGGGGATGGAAGAGATGAAAGCCTTCTCGCTACCTGGCCCTACAATACATCCTGCCTGGCGACAAGCAGTGCCAACGCCACGAGTCACCCTCAGCCGGGTGCCTCTGGGCCCCATGGACGCCGGCCAGCCCCAGGCCCAGGCAGGCCCACGGCGCCTCCGTCTGTCATCAGAGGACAAAAGTCTGACATC
>NW_027857485.1:0-257 GCF_054177405.1 Leptonychotes weddellii
TTGAGGATCACTGCTGTCCCTTGATGGGGAGGTCTCTTGTAGACTCTGTGTCTTTGCTGGGTCTTCTCAGGAGCAGAAGCAGCAGGACCCAGGTCCATCCCTCCCTGAACTGCCAACTCCCCCCTGCCCTGCCCCACACATTGTAAACACTGGAATTATTTATAGAGTGAATGTCTGTAGCAGATTTTGAATTTTTTTTAATTTATTTTTTATTTTTTTTTAAGATTTTATTTATTTATTTGACAGAGAGAGAGACA
>NW_027857486.1:0-257 GCF_054177405.1 Leptonychotes weddellii
TGGAAAAATTCAACATTCATTCATAATAAAAATTCCTAGCAACTAGTAATAAGAGGGCACTTCCTCAACTTGATAAATAGCATAGTATCTATACAAAAAGCCTACAACGAACATTATATTTAATAGACAAAGACTGAGTGCTTTTCCCCCAAGATTGGGAATAAGGCAAGGAGGTTTCCTCATACCATGCTCACCTAGAATTCCTAACCACTGCAATAAAACAAGCAAAAATGAATTAATAAATGAATGAATGCAGA
>NW_027857487.1:0-257 GCF_054177405.1 Leptonychotes weddellii
ATATTTGGCAATGCTTTTCATAAAGGAGTTGTTTAAAAAATTTTTTTAGTAAACACAGAGCACAGTAAACAAACAAAAACATCCATAAAAGCAAAAACAAAACAGGGGCGCCTGGGTGACTCATTAAGCGTCTGCCTTTGGCTCAGGTCATGATCCCAGGGTCCTGGGATCGAGCCCTGCATCGGGTTCCCTGCTCCAAAGGAAGCCTGCTTCTCCCTCTCCCACTCCCCCTGCTTGTGTTCCCTCTCTCACTGTCT
>NW_027857488.1:0-257 GCF_054177405.1 Leptonychotes weddellii
ATGGAACACTACATCTAAAACTAATGATGTAATGTATGGGGATTAACATAAGAATTAAAAAAAAAAAAAAAGCACCCATAGTTCTATAACCCAAACCTCGCCACTAGCATGCTGGTTTAATTCCTTCCAGTCTTTTTTCCATGTGTAGGTTTAAGGGTGGTTTAAATATCAATTTGAGTGATTCTCTATGTATCATTTCACAAGTGGCTATTCCCCTTATGTTCACATTTAGCATGTTCACGGTATTACACACACAT
>NW_027857489.1:0-257 GCF_054177405.1 Leptonychotes weddellii
AACCCTCAGTTTCTTTCTCAGAGTCCGTAGTCTCTCATGGTTCGTCTCCCCCTCTGATTTCCTCCCCTTCATTCTTCCCCTCCTGCTATCTTCTTCTTCTTCTTTTTTTTTTTTTTAACATATATTGTATTATTTGTTTCAGAGGTTCAGATCTGTGATTCAACAGTTTTAAGTAGGTTTCTAAGTAGGCTGTTTGCCTCTTGTGTGTTCAGGTAGCATAGAGGCTGTTGGGCCTCAGGAGGAGGTCCTCCTAGGTC
>NW_027857490.1:0-257 GCF_054177405.1 Leptonychotes weddellii
AGAGTTAGGTGAAGAGTTTTTAGATGTGAAATTAGAAGCACAATCCCTAAGGGAAAGAATAGATAAATTTGACTTAATCAAAATTAGAAATTTACTCTGAAAAAAAGATGCTTTAAATAATGAAAAGACAAGCTGCGGACTGCAAGAAAAATATTTGCAAATCACATGTCTGACAAAGAATGTGTATCCAGAGTATATTAAAAAACTCTCTAAACTCGGGGGCGGAGCAAGATGGCGGAGGAGTAGGAGACCTGGAT
>NW_027857491.1:0-257 GCF_054177405.1 Leptonychotes weddellii
TGGGTGGCTCAGTTGGTTAAGCAACTGCCTTCGGCTCAGGTCATGATCCTGGAGTCCCGGGATCGAGTCCCATATCGGGCTCCTTGCTCAGCAGGGGGTCTGCTTCTCCCTCTGATCCTCCCCCCTCTCATGCTCTCTCTCTCTGTCTCATTCTCTCTCTCAAATAAATAAATAAAATCTTTAAAAAAAAAAAAAAAAAGAAAATACGTATCGCGTTAGTACCTGGGTTCAAATGACTTAGAAAAAAATAAAAGTTG
>NW_027857492.1:0-13260 GCF_054177405.1 Leptonychotes weddellii
GGTCTCAACCCACTAGGTACCAGTCGGCATCTCCCCAGACCATCTCCAGACATTGCCAAATGTCCCCGGGAGGGCGAAATTGAGAAATACTTGTCCAGAGCGCATCAATCATCATTTGGGAGGGGTCTTTTTCTAACCAAAAAAATACCTTCTATGTCACCGATAGATAAACATGAGTAACCTACCCGCCGCATTTCCAAGTTCAAGAGGCACACATCTCCCCTCCCGCACGCCGTGCCTCTTTGCTCAAAAGTGTGAAAGCAAACCACAAAATCCTCCACGTCCTTCATCTTAAGGAAAGAAAAAGAACCAAGCGGACACGAACTGTGGCTGTAGTTCTTTCATCCACTAGGTCGGAGATCAGGTTGGGAGGATGAGCCTAGTAAAATCAAGCAGAGTTAGTATTTTCTCCAGTAGTTCTTGGCTGTGAGCATCACGGGGACAGCAGCGAGCTAGGGCTGCAGGTCTGGAACAGACGACACCTTTGCTCGCCCCGTGCGGCATCCAGAATCGGGGCCCCCAAAGATATCCATCCACATCCGAATCCCCAGACCTGTGGCTGTCAGGTGGGAGGAGGGGATTTTGCAGACGGGATTAAGTGAAGGATCTTGAGCTGGGGCAGATTTTCTTGGATTACCCAGAAGACCCGATATATAACCGCTAAGCGTTCTCATAAGCAGGAGAGGGAGGCCGAGAGAGAGAAGGAAGGCACCAAGCCAACAGCAGAGGCTGGGCTGATGTCACTGCTGTCTGAGGGCTGGGAGCCAAGGGATGCAGGGCAGCCAAAGAAACAGATTCTCCCCTCGGCCTCCAGAAGGAAGCCGCCCTGCCTTTAGCGCAGCGATTTTCTAGATTTTCTAGAAAGGCGGTCATGGTGTGGAGGTGAAGAGGGGGGGCCCTGGAGTGGTGTCCAGAACACAGTGCTACTTCGGAGTGACTTGCCCTGACTCGGTCTCCCCACGGGAGGGGACGAGAGCACTGTCCTGGGGCTGAGTGAGAGGAGGCCTTGCGACAGGAGTGGCTTAGAAGGGAGCCCGTTGCAGGAGGCCCGCCGCCGGTCTCACGCCGACCTCTCACCCCTCCCTGCGCCCCCCCCCCCGCAGTGCGTCTACGGTGGAGTCCTGAGAGGGACCGGCAAGCAGGCCTTCGGAGCCATTGTGAATGCGATCACGTACTATGTCGTCGGCCTCCCTCTGGGCATCGTTCTGACCTTTGTAGTCAGAATGAGAATCATGGGTAAGTGTCACGAGGGGAAGCCGCAAGTGGCCTGGGGGCCCTCGGACACCCTGGCCCCACCGCTGCGTGTCCCCCGCAGGCCTCTGGCTGGGCATGCTGGCTTGTGGCCTCCTGGTCACTGCCGCCTTTGCGGTCTACACCGGCCGGATGGACTGGAAGCTCGCTGCAGAGGAGGTGAGCGAGCGGTGGGCCCTGGCCTGGCCTTGCGTGCGGAGTGACTGCTCCCCGGCAGCGCTCGGGGCACGCCGGGCCTCGGCAGCAGCGATCTGCGGGATAGGCTGGGGGGCACGGGGGGCCGCCTTGGCCTCCCCGTCTGTTCCCGGTGCCATAGCGGGACCCCAGGCCACGCCGGCGTACTCTCCAGTTACAAGGAGAAGCACACACACCACAACCCTTCCTTAGCCAGCCCAGGCTGCCGGAAACCCAGACAAAAGCCAACAGCTCAATCAAACGGGGCTGAACCCCGACACGTCCCTGAGCGTGTGGCCCGAGCCGAAGGCGGACGCGTAACCGACCGAGCCACCCAGGCGCCCCCAGCCTACAGCGTGTTAAGGCAGGGAGCTGGTGAGGCCTGTGGTGAGCGGGCACGCCGACCGGCTGACCCAGGCGAGCTGTCGCTCTTGTAGGCTCAGAAGCACGTGGGGTTGCTGCCGCAAAGCCCTGACGGCACGGTGAGCGCGGCGAGCGCGGCGACCTCGGCCCCCCGCCCCGGGCCTGCGAAAGCTGTCACCTCTTCAGGTAATGCTGTCCTGGTGCTTCTGCTGGGCACACACCATGCCGGGGGGCACACCGCTCCTGGCGGCCTTGCGTCAGGGCCTGGGTCGAGTGGGAACCGTGGGAGCCGCCGTTCCTCGTCTTGGCTCGGACGCGCCGTCCTAAGTACCAGGAAGGCGACGTTACTACGTCTGATTTAACGGGCCCTGCGCAAAGTACTTCACATCCTCGGCCTCGCGAGGTCGCGACTCTAGTCCCATTCTCAGATGAGAAAGGAGGGCTGAGAGCTTAGGTCTCTTCCCCGTGGTCTGGCTACTGGAAAAGGGGGCAAGATCCTTGCAGGGACCCGTTCTCCTCTCTGAAGGCCACGTCCTGCCCACGGGCGGGCACCCCTGGCTTATATCCAGGGTGTCTGTGATGAAGGGATGGCCCAGGCGGGCGTGGAGTGCGGAGCGTGTGTGTACACAGCCCAGAGGCCTCACTTAGCTTGGTGAGCTCATTGCCTCCTGGGCTCTGCCTTCAGTAGGGAGCTTCGGACTAAGCTCGGGGCGCTCGGAGTGTTGCGAGAGACCACAGTAAGGTCCGACTAAGCATTTAACGTGCTCTGAAGACACATGTGACCGTCACACTCGCCAGGTCATCACAACAGGCTCGGAGAGGAACCCCTGTAATGTGATCTTAGTAGTAGCTCTATCTGTGCGTTGAACTCACATCGCGAGAGATTTTCCCACATCGTTTCCTCCTCTGATCCTGCTGCAGGGTAGATGAGGCTCCTTCTCCTATGTGGGCGTTTTCTAGCGTAAGGCCCAGGGGCAGATTCTTAACTGTCACCCCGCATAACACATGCAGCCGGGCTTCCTGATTCAAGGCCGAAGCTCTCCCCCTGCCCCCCAGCCCCCCAGCCCTGCTGAGTTGGCTCCCGTTTGTCTCCGCAGTGGCCACAGGTAACTCCCCAGGCATCACCCTGATGACGTATTCAAGGCCCGAGTGCCACCTGGACCTCTTCAGGACCCCGGAAGCAGCCCGTGCCCTGTCGGCCCCGGCCAGCCCCCTGTCAACAAAACAGCTGCTCATCCGCCGCGGGGCTGCTCTGGGGGTGGTGTCAGCCATGCTGATGGTGGGCCTGGTCATCAGGTTCCTGACCGCCAGACATTAGCCACACAGCTCGGAACCAGAAAGGGAGCCAAGAGTGGCCGCCCCCACCCGCCCACACCTGCCTACAGCAGCACCCGCGGGAGCCAGGCTGGGGGGACACCTTGGTGCACACCTCCGAGAACGACCTGCCGCCGTGTGACCAGTGTCAAACTGGTGTGTCAAACTGGCTTTCTCCCCTCTGCTCTTGAAGAAGCCATCCGCCGACCGAAGAGACAGAGTCCTGGGACTGCTGCTAGGAGTCGGTGATGTACACGGCTTCAAATCGGGAGACTTCAAAGCACGATCCCAAAACACACTGTCACCCAATTAAAAATTCCATTTTCTCCCAGGAGACTCTGGTGCCCGGGTCTGTTCACAAACCCTTTGTGAAGTCCCTGCCCCATGCGCCCCTGTAGATCTGGGTGCCGTGAAACCCCGACGAGACAGGTGGCCGTCCACAGACCCTCCTTTGCCTTTGCCTTTGCCTTTCCGCTAACCCTTCGCTCCGTCAGCATCATGCTGATCACAGACCTTGAGAAACACTGGTTCTTACAGCAGGGATGGGGTAGAAGCAAGGGCAGCCGAACCCAGATGGCCGGGCCACACAGCCTCGGGATGGAAGGCAGTGCCGACCCAAATTCTCGGACGCTTCTCCTGGAGGCCTGGGACTGCCGAACGTTTTCAGGCTCCGTGCCTCCAAAGTGGAGGGCGGTCTGGCCTCCCCTGCCCCACACAGTCCCTTCGGCATCAGTAGCTCTAAACGCGTCACAAACAAAATGAATTTATTGATCAGAACCAATAGAAACAAAAGGAAGCACAGAACGTAATCCCGGTTTGAAAGAGTCAATGTGAGTTCACGTTGGGGACCTGGCAACACTCCGGGCCTCCCACTCCCTGGAAGGCAGCGATCCTCCTTGTCTGGGACATACATAACCTTAGTGAGCTGTAGGCAACCCAACAAAATGACTGGGAACTGAGCACAGAAAAGTAATGTTGCCCCAAATGTGTTCTAAGGTTACAAAGTCTTCAGAGCAAAGGGTTCCCTGGTCAAGTAAGTTTGGAAAACCACCCACGCCAGCCTGCAAATGTTCTGCAGGCCTGGGGTCCTGAAATATGCTGCCGTGCTTTACGAAACCCGGTGGACAGGGTGGGTGGTGGGATCAACTTTTGTGTAAAACCTTATGGGATTAATGTTCTGGGAGGAGGCTTACGGAAACGCTTGTTTTAGATTAGCAAATGGGGATAGGAGGGTAGAGGGGAAAAACCTATTTACTATACAGGTATTTTAAAAAATAAAACCCCACGGGGGCGCCTAGGTGGCTCGGTCGGTTAAGCGTCCGATTCTTGATTTTGGCTCAGGTTACGATCTCAGGGTTGTGAGATCGAGCCTCGCGTCAGCTCTGCGCTCTGCATGGAGTCTGCTGAAGAATCTCTTTCTTCCGCTCCGTCTGTCCCTCTTCTCACCCCTTTCTCTCCCTCCCTTAAAAAAACTAACAAACCACCCCACAAATGATAGAAAGTAAAGCCTGAGAAAATCTTGGCTAAGAATTTAAGTGAGAAAGCAAGACTTAAAGAAAGTGGATAGGGCGCCTGGGTGTGGCTCAGTTGGTTAAGCAACTGCCTTCGGCTCAGGTCATGATCCTGGAGTCCCTGGATCGGAGTCCCACATCGGGCTCCCTGCTCGGCAGGGAGTTTGCTTCTCCCTCTGACCCTCCCCCCTCTCATGTGCTCTCTCTCAAATAAATAAATAAAATCTTTAAAAAAAAAAGAAAAAGAAAAGAAAGTGGATAAATACCACCTGTGATAGATAAAGGCAAAAAATGGATTTATAGTTGGGGGAAAACTTACGGCCAAAGAACGGTCTTCAAGACAACAGGGCATGAGGAGTTCCACGCTAAGAATGTCATTCTTAAACTTCATGCCAGTTTTAGCAAATACGGTGTATTTATTTTGAAGCAGGATATACGAATAGACAAGCCAATAATTTAGTTGAACTAGAAACCAGAATATACAATATGCTAAATGAAAATTCCACATGGAAATTGTAAGATACTTTATGACTGATTATCCTGATGGACTAGCCTAGTGATGAAGTCTTGACACCTCATCCTGGGATGAAGACTGCACACTCACACAGCCTTCCTGGAAGAGATTCACGCAACCAAGCTGATTACACATTCTCTTGTTGCGCAGAGGCGGGGAGCGTCACCTGCAGGGCAGGGAGGCTGCACTCCACCGGGCTCTACCCCACTGGGTCTCAGGTCTCGGCCGTGCTCAGGAGAGATCCCCTTCCTTTGCCCTCCGTCCCCTTCAGCACGGCCACCTGCTATGGCTTTCAGAGTCCTCCTCCAAACGATCCACCCATCAGCCCCCTGAGGCTCTCCAGCTCCAAAGTCCTGAATATCCGAGGCCTCTTGGTCACCACAGGCAATGGCTTTCTGCGTTGGGTCCTGAAGGCTGCACTTATTCAG
The DNA here is from genome assembly GCF_054177405.1 of Leptonychotes weddellii. Taxonomy (NCBI): domain Eukaryota; kingdom Metazoa; phylum Chordata; class Mammalia; order Carnivora; family Phocidae; genus Leptonychotes; species Leptonychotes weddellii. Next base: position 5,556 of record NW_027857492.1, read on the forward strand.
AAAGGGAGCTCTCTGAAGTAGCAAAGTGAAATTTATGTGCATTGTGCTACAGACATAAGAAACTTAAAGATCTGTCCTTGAAGATCCACTGACTTGAAACTAAGATCCTGAGAGAGAATAAGTATTGTTATAAGTCATTTTATTACAGCATAAAAACACACCAGTTAGGTTTTATGAGATGTGGAATCCTACAACTCCTATACAGGAAGAATGACGGAGGATACTTGCGTGAAATTGGCAACTTGTCTTCCCAAACGCCCTGGGACGTACAAGATGATTTGCGTGGCATTAATTGCAGAAGGCATTTCTGGACAGCCACAAGAGACTGTCCCAAACCAAACACGAAAAAGGGTGGAGAATGGTTGAGAAAGGAGGAAGACCACTTGTCCGAAAGTCAAGTCCTCGTGTCCCAATGGATGAGGGACAGGGACCCTCCCCCACCAACCCCATATACAATTCTAGTGCCTCAAACCTCAAGCAGAGCTGGACAGGTCTAGCCTCACCTCTCTGGATGCAGACGGTTTCAGATAACCCTGGGCTGGGAGGGGCCCCTGACGGCTTCACAGCAAGATGGCGGAAGGCAGCAGGGGTGGGGGCGGGGTGTCCTGTGTCCCATGAACTGGAGTGAAGAAGTCACTCAACAGGTTCGGAGACTCCTTTACATCTCCCAAGGAGTCCACGCTTAGCCTATCATATTCTCCTCCCCTAGACTCAAGCTCTAAGGTCTGGGTGATACAACGTAAAATGGGTTCTCCGAGTGGGGGAGGAAGGCTGGGGTTTGGCTGAGATGGCAGGTTTTATCCCTGGGGAGTGGCAATGACTTTGAGGATTGATTATGGTGCATTTGCATATTTCCCTACTATTTTGGGTAGGATTTTAAATCGACTGGTTCATTAGCTATTTAATAGAGGAATAATTCAGTAGAGGCAACCAGGAGGTTGAACAGGATCTTTCTTCAGTAGTATCCAACCTAGAGAGAGGAGAAAGGGATCCAGGTTACTCTGCTGGTGTAAGACCCCACCCGACCAGCCCCGGAATAGGAACTCCGTACCGGGACTCAACCAAATGCCTCCTATTTACAGAGACGCGAACTGCGCTGTATAACAAAAAGGTCCCTGTCTCCCTAAGAAGTTAAGTGCAGTTTGGGCTGAGGATAAAAGACTATGCCCTCCCGTGCAAAGCAACAGTAACGAGACAGGGAGTGGTGATGAGGCGGTGTTCGGTCTCGTGTCAATGAGACAACATCAGCGTTGAGCCAGGAATGGAAAATGTTCATTTACTATCCTCCAGTTGTGAGTGCGAGGCTGAAGTCTCGACATGAAATCTGAAAACCCAGAGTTCTAATGGCATACTCAATTCTCGAAGGCCTCGTGACATCTCGCAATTATAACCCTTTATCTTTCTCAACTTTTTAAAACCTGCATCACCTACTATGCTTTCTGTGGCTCATATTACACTTTACTAGAACTTTACTTTGCGTAGATGTGTATACACACATACACACACACACACACACAGATATTTTTTTAAATGCATATAGAAAATTCCTCTCCACTCTGATTTTGACATGCTCCCTTTAAACTGATCATCGCTGCTTTCAATTTCCCGTTTAGAAATGTTCCAAGCCCATTCTCGTTCTAGTGAAGTGAATTAATGAAATCACAACCCAGCACATAACAAAATAACTACTAAGTGCAGAAAAGCCATTTCAGAAAAATGATTGTAGTCCCGATAAAGACTCCTCAAATAAAGGCACAACGTGGGCTCAGAATCACTTCTTTAAAATAAAAGGTGATTTGGGCGCCTGGGTGGCTCAGTTGGTTGGGCAACTGCCTTCGGCTCAGGTCATGATCCCGGGGTCCCAGGATCAAGCTCTGCATCGGGCTCCCTGCTCACCAGGGAGTCTGCTTCTCCCTCTGACCCTCGCCCCTCTCGTGCTCTCGCTCTCAAATAAATAAATAAAATCTTAAAAAAAAAATAAAATGTGATTTGCTAGAAAGAAGACAAGCTCAGAGACAAGAGCAGAGAAGCAGCAAAGAGGAAAAGAAAACCATATCCTCGCTGGTCCCACACGGAATCCAAAAAGGTCCGAACCACTAACACATCCGCTCGTAGTGAGAACCGAGGTTTCCCCACTGAGAGACCGCGGCTGGCGGCCCCCATTCCATGGATGAGCAGGCCGAGGCCGAAGGGCGGGCTCAGAAAAGGCCTTGCTCAGAGTCGGAATTGGGTTGATCTCGGAGCCAGGGATCAAAGCCACATTTTCCTGCTTCCAAGCTACCTGTTTTAATACCCTGCTGCTTCTCCAGCCGTTCACAGGGAAAGGCTTGTCTGCCAAACCCTTTGGGGAGCTCCGGGCAGGCTACCTGGCCCGCCCCAGCCTGTCTGACCCGGCATGCTGCCCCCGTGGGGAGCACCACAGCCTGGTGCTCTGAATTTCCCACGATACTAAGAGGTTCCACCGCCAGCAGGAAGGTGCCTCTCAGGCTGGGGACTGTTGTCTGGGGACAAGAGAAGACAGGCAGATACCGAGCGGAGACCCAGGCACACCTCAGACCTCGGGGAGATGCGGAGGGAGGAGTTGAAAGCCTCTAAATTACACACGGTGTTTTGATTCACTCCGTCTGCCACCACCAATTCTAAAGTCAAACTTCTTTTTAAACACCCAAACAACTCCAAACAAAACAAAAGAGTGACTAAGAGATTTTTTTTAGAAGATGAGTCTCAGGGCGCCTGGGTGGCTCGGATGGTTAAGCGTCTGCCTTCGGCTCAGGTCACGATCCTGGGGTCCTGGGATCGAGCCCCACATCAGGCTCCCTGCCTGGCGGGGAGCCTGCTTCCCCCTTTCCCTCTGCCTCTCCCCCTGCTTATGCTGTCTCTCTCTGTATCTCTGTGTCACAAAGGAATGAAACCTTTAAAAAATAATAAATCAATAAATAAATACAAAAGAAGATGAGTCTCCAATTATAAAGCAAAGGGTTCACTGTGTACGTGTACCTATAGATCTGAGCCGGTCAGCTGGTGCGACCTCCAGGGGAGCTGAGCGGACGGGGAGGAGGCAGGAGGAGCACCCGTGACTCTCCTTTTTCTAGAAATGATGTGGGCTTCATCTAGACCCAGCTGGGCCATTACCGCCACACATTTTTTTTTTTTTTAAGATCCCAGCGAGCCACCCTCGCCCTTTTGAAAGTATGGATAAGTTAGGTTTTAGCACCCTGATACCCTGGGCCAAGCTCCAAAATAAAATGTCTGGAGATTTTTTTCTGAGAAGCCTCCAGCTACGGGAAAATGAATCACTAGGAGAGAACAGACACCCGACTTGGCCCACTTTATACAGGGACGGAAAACAAGCAGTTCCTACCTCACTCTTAACAGAGCTGGGTCGTGGAATCGGCTGTCCGTCACGGCTTACTGGACAACACGGTCTAAAATGCCAGAAAAATCAACAGGGCCTTTCTCCTCAGCACAGCTTGGTATTTCTGAGAGAACCCAAATGATTTCAAATGCAACTGGTCTCTCCAGTTCCACCAAAGCTATGTGATACTGGCAAACGAGCCAGCCCCCTTGCAAACTGTAACTGAAGTGCAGACATGAACAACACAGCTATTTCCAGTAAACGCTAGAACCCGACCTCTCTTCCAAGGCGACAGGTCACGGGCATTGTCACTACATTTGGTACATCGCCTCGGTCTGGCCAGTCGAGCACCCCAAGAACACAGTGGCCTTGCCCCCACGCCCGTCTTCATTTCCGTAATCTTGGATCTTCTCCATCACCCCCAGGGACACACAGACTGCCCTGGGAAGGCAGGTATCGTGGGCCACTCAGGGAGCCTACGTCTGCAGGAACTCATCACCAAAGACCGAATTTACAGGGCAGTCAACTGTGGCGGAAGAACATTCACGCTTTCCTTGTCACAGTCGCTCCGGCACAGAACTCTCCCCGTCGAGCGCCCTGCCTGCGGACGCCAGGGACACTGGAGCAGCACACCGGAACGGAGACACCCAGTACCACGAGGATCAGACCACTGGACGGCTTGGAACGCCGCAAGCAAGTTCTGCAGGGTTTTAACCTTTGGGTTTTCTTTTTGGTTTGGTGTTTTTTGTTTTAGATTTAGCCCACGAGGGGCTCGATCCCACGGATCCCACGACCCTGAGATCATGGCCTGAGCCACCCAGCAGCCCCGTAAAGCACGTACATCATTTAGGTGACAACTGAAGCTATGGGGAAATTTGGCAAATTTGGAGCTTGGCCCAGGGTATCAGAGTGCTAAAAAAAGTCTTAAAACTTTTTTTTTTTTTTAAAGATTTTATTTATTTATTTGACAGAGAGATAGAGAGAGAGAACAAGTATGCAGAGAGGCAGGCAGAGGGAGAGGGAGAAGCAGGCTCCCCGCTGAGCAGGGAGCCCGATGCGGGGCTCGATCCCAGGACACTGGGATCATGACCCGAGCCGAAGGCAGCCGCTTAACCGACTGAGCCACCCAGGCGCCCCCGGGGTCTTAAAACTCTTACACCAGAGGTTGGCACGCTCCTTCTGTGATCGTTTAGGCTCTGGGGGCTGCACGACCACTGTGGCTACACTAAGTCAGCAGGGGGTCGTGGCTGTCCCCCAGGAAGACGGGGCAGGCTGCGGTCACCGACCCCGCCCTAGACTTGGGAAGTTAACACGAGAGACAGAGTCCATCCCCTAAAAGTAGAGGAGCTCCCCTGACGCAAGAGGACCATCGGCAGCCCTTCGGGCGGGACCAGAAAGGGACTCACCTTGGCCAGCACGGCCGCCACCACGCCCAGGAAAGCCAGGAACAGCAGAGCGAGTTTCCCTTTGTTGAAGCGCTTCAGGAGGAAAAATTTTGCCCAATCCACCTTCGACTGGCTGTTGGGAGGATACCTGAGCTTGTTAGCGCCTTCCCTCTTTAAACTTTTCAGCAGACAGGGACGTTGATGAGAGAAGGTATCGAAAGTGTATTTGCCGTGATAAACCCCCATGCCGCTGGAACCTGGAACAGAGAGGACAGACAAGACACACTCCACTGTAGGTGACACAAGCTGCCTGTCTGTGCGAACCCCGACGGAGGAAACCCCCAGCACTCCCTGCCGCCCCATCTCACTTCTCAGTGCAAGGGGCTCTCTCAGGAGATTCCTCCCCACCTTCACCAGCAAGGTGATCTCCCTGCCAAACAGGGCACTCTCCAAGGGTCCAGCGAGGACTTGCGGCTCTCCGGGCCAGCAGCTCTCACCGAGACAAGACCCCTGCTCTGTGTTCTCTAAATCCATTCTCGCCACAATCCCCCTGTATAAAGGCATCAGTGCTCCCGATCCCAGAGAGGGTGAGGGAGCTTGGCAGGGTCAGGCAACCTGCCCAAGGTGCAAAATGCAAAGCCAGAATGTGAATCCAGGTCGGCTGGACTCTTAACTACCGTGCGCTCTTTTCCTGCTGTTCCATGTGGCTTTATCCATAGCCCTCTTCACCCACTTGCTTCCTCTAAGCTCCTAGAGAGCAACAACGGAGGCAGGATGACAGGGTTACCCCACTGGGTGATAGTAAGCAAGTGGAAATCCCTGCCCTCTTAAAAAGCCATGCTCCGGGACAGTCTTCTTTATTATGGGTGCTGGGGAGATACACCGCACAGATGAATGGGGCCAGGAAGGCACCTACTGGTGCTTTACGGGGCTGCCGGTACATCATTTAGGGGACAACTGAAGCTATGGGGAAATTTGGCAATATGCATCAAAAGATACGCATTTTTAAGGAAAAATCCAAACTGTATGTCAACACATTAACAGGGTTTATGCCTGGGAGAGTATTACATTTCGTCCCTACAGCTGTCTCTAGTGTTGTTGTTGTTGTTGCTCTTTTCCCCAAAAAACCTCTTATCACTTTTAGAAACAGGAGGCAAAAAGCATTTCACTTTAAAAAAAAAATAGCTCTAAGCCTTTTTAAGACAGCAATGACACTTTGAGACATTCTTCCTCAGGAAAAAATCAGAAATTGCACAAAACTGCTTTAGAATCCTAATACTGAAAAATCTGGAATCACAAAAACCTAATGCCAGGAATTAAACACAAACAGGCCCCATCGGTAGGACAGAGCAGTATGCGGTTACCGAAATCATGACACACGACCATGCTGACGTGGGAAAATATCACACTATCCTCTCACACATGGGGTGAAAAACAATCTACAATAGGATACGATTTTGAACAAAATTTGATGTATACGTATGTAAAGAAAAGAATTTTAAGGACGTACACCAGAGCTTATCTTTAAAGAGCGGAGTATGGGTACTCTAAGCTTTTATTCTTCCCTTTTCTTAGGAAGCCTGGACTCCTTCTGCATTTAGCGGGGGGAAGGTTTTGTCATAAAGAGGAGGATATGGTCGATGATGCTAAACGCTACCCAGTCAAACCTAGTCAAGCAAAATAGGGACCGAACACAAGTCACTCGACTTGCACTCAGGAGGCACCAGGGATGCCACATGGAGCAGCGAGAGTCTTTGGTGGGAGCCAGGATCCTGGGGGGCACTGAGGCACAGGAGACTGCAGTCTCACCGAATCCTTTAAGAATCCGGGCAGTGAGGAACAGTAGCCCCCATCCTGTAAGCTCTTGTTGCTTTCGTTCACCGCCCCTCCCTCCGCAACGCGTGCAATTCACCAGCTTGACCCCCCAAAATATCCAACCCCTTTCCACCAGCTCCCCTGCAACCATGCGAGTCCAAGCCCCCACTAGCTCCAGGCTGGGCCCCCGACCGGCCTCTCACCACATGCCCCTCGTGTGCCAGGCACAGTGCTGGGTGCTGGCCATCCCCTTACATCCTAGAACGCGACACAGGGCATGCTGGGAAGCAGGCCGTGGTCTCTGGGCCTCATGTGAGCCGGCCCGGATCAGAAACAGGTAGTCCTGTTAAAATGAGCCACTTCATTCCCATAGACTCATTATGCGATCACAGAGGGAGAGAACAGAGCAAGAGCTTTTAAGACAAGGGTTTTCATTGCTTTTTACTCTAAGAATTCCTCCATGTTCGTTATTTGTGATACTTCTAATGAGATATTAGAGAAGCCGACCACCTAGCTCCTGAAGGAAAAATAAGAGTAGAGGTAGTCGTCTGGAGTGTAAAGAGTCAGGCCGGTCACCGCCCAAAGGGAACAGCAGGGACCAGGCTGCGTCCATGGAGCTTCTCCGAATTTCTGTGCATCCTCTCTAGAACACGGGGAGTCTCTTGCTCTCTTCTCAAATCGGGCAACGATTCGTGGAGAGGCTACGCCCCACACAGAGGGCTGGGGGGCCCTGGGGGTGGACACGGAGGACGACGTCGCCCCACCCTGAGCAGACAGCAAGGGGGCCTCAGAAACCCCGACTGCCAATCAGAGAAAGACAAGTATCATATGACCTCACTGATATGAGGAATTCTTAATCTCAGGAAACAAACTGAGGGTTGCTGGAGTGGGGGGTGGGGTGGGAGGGATGGGGTGGCTGGGTGATAGACACTGGGGAGGGTATGTGCTCTGGTGAGCGCTGTGAACTGTGTAAGACTGATGAATCACAGATCTGTACCTCTGAAACAAATAATGCAATATATGTTAAAAAAATAAAAAAGAAGAAGAAGAAGATAGCAGGAGGCGAAGAATGAAGGAGGGGGGAAATCGGAGGGGTAGACGAACCATGAGAGACGATGGACTCTGAGAAACAAACTGAGGGTTCTAGAGG
>NW_027857493.1:0-1952 GCF_054177405.1 Leptonychotes weddellii
CCTGGGCTGCAAAGGTGGTTCAACATCCGCAAATCAGTGTGGTACGCTACATTAATAAAAGAAAGAACAAGAATCATATGATCCCCTCTATAGATGCAAAAAAAGCATTTGACAAAGTACAGCATACTTTCCTGATTAAAACTCTTCTCGGTGCAGGGATAGAGGGCACATACCTCAATACCATAAAAGCCATCTATGAGAAGCCCATGGCGAATATCATTGTCACTGGGGAAAAACTGCGAGCTTTTCACCTAAGGTCAGGAACACGGCAGGGATGTCCACTCTCACCACTGTTGTCCAACATAGTACTAGAAGTCCTAGCCTCAGCAATCAGACAATAAAAAGAAATAAAAGGCATCGGAAACAGCAAAGAAGAAATCAAACTCTCACTCTTCGCAGGTGACGTAATACTCTATGTGGAAAACCCCAAAGACTCAACCCAAAATTGCTACAACTCATATAGGAATTCAGCAAAGTGGCAGGATATAACATCAATGCACAGAAATCAGTTGCATTTCTAGGGCGCCTGGGTGGCTCAGTTGGTTAAGTGACTGCCTTTGGCTCAGGTCATGATCCTGGAGTCCGGGGATCGAGTCCCGCATTGGGCTCCCTGCTCGGCAGGGAGTCTGCTTCTCCCTCTGACCCTCCTCTGTCTCGTGCTGTCTCTCCTTCTCTCTGTCTCAAATAAATAAACAAAATCTTAAAAAAAAAAAAAGAAATCAGTTGCATTTCTATACACTGAGACAGAAGAAAGAGAAATTAAAGGAGTCGATCCCATTTACAATTGGACCAAAAACCATAAGATACCTAGGAATAAACCTAACCAAAGAGGCAAAGGATCTGTACTCTGAAAACTATAGAACACTCATGAGAGAAACTGAGGAAGACGAAAAGAAATGGAAAACACTCCATGTTCATGGATTGGAAGAACAAATTTCTTAAAATATCTATGCTACCGCTACCCAGAGCAACTTGTGCATTCAATGCAATCTCTATCAAAATACCATCAACTTGTTTCACAGGGCTGGAACAAATCATCCTAAAATTTGTACGGAACCAGAAAAGACCCCAAATTACCAAAGGAATGTTGAAAAAGAAAACCAAAGCTGGTGGTATCACAATTCCAGACCTCAAGCTCTATGACAGAGCTGTAATCATCAAGACAGTATGGTACTGGCACAAAAACAGACACATCGGCCAATGAAACAGAACAGAGAACCCAGAAACGGACCCTCAACTCTATGGTCAACTAATCTTCGACAAAGCAGGAAAGAACAGCCATGGGAAAAAAAGACAGTCTCTTCAAGAAATGGTGTTGGGAAAATTGGACAGCATTAGAATGACACTGGACCATTTTCTTACACCATACACAAAAATACACTCAAAATGGATGTAAGACATAAATGAGAGACAGGAACCCATCAAAATCCTAGAGGAGAACAGAGGCAGCAACTTCTGTGACCTAGACTGCAGCAACTTCTTGCTGGACACATCTCCAAAGGCAAGGGAAACAAAGACTTCATCAAGATAAAAAGCTTTTGCACAGTAAAGGAAGCGGTCGACAAAACCAAAAGACGACTGACAGAATCGGAGAAGATATTTGCAAATGACATGTCAGATAAAGGGTTAGTACGCAAAATCTATATATAAAGAACTTATCAAACGCAACACCCAAAGAACAAATAATCCAGTCAAGAAACGCGTGGAAGGCGTGAACAGACATTTCTCCAAAGAAGACATTCAAATGGTCAACAGACACATGGAAAAGTGCCCAACATCACTTGGCATCAGGGAAATAAATACACATCAAAACCACAATGAGGTATCACCTCACACCTGTTGGAATGGCTAAAATGAACAAGTCAGGAAACAGGTGTTGGCGGGGATGCAGACAACGGGGAACTCTCTTTACACTGCTGGTGGGAATGCAAGCTTGTATAGCCACTCTGGAA
>NW_027857494.1:0-257 GCF_054177405.1 Leptonychotes weddellii
GGAGAAATGTCTTGTGCAGGCATACTTCGGAGATGCTGTGGGTTCCCTTCCAGACCACCTCCGTGAAGTGAACATTGCAATAAAGTAAGTCAGATGAATTTTTTGCTTTCCCAGTGCATACGAAAGTTATATTTGTACTATACTGTAGTCTATTAAGTGCCCAATAGCATTATGTCCAAAAAATGTTCATACCTTAATTAAAAAAGACCTTATTGCTAAAAAAAATACTAACCATCCTTTGTGCTCTAAGCTTTCAG
>NW_027857495.1:0-257 GCF_054177405.1 Leptonychotes weddellii
GTCCTGGCCTCAGAATCCTCCCTGGCCATGTCAGTCCCTGTGTGATTTCACTATTATCTCTCCCCTTTTCTCTCCCTGGTTCTGAAAATCTCTCTGCGTGTTTTCTCTCTTACCTCCCAATCCCTTTCATCTTCCTTCTCTCTGTTTTCCTCTTCATCACCAGTCTTCTGCCCCTCCTCCATCTGTGGCCTGTCTGCAATCCTCCCTGGTCTTTTCAGGGACCTCTCCCCCCGCAGATGGAAAGGCGATGCCCCCTA
>NW_027857496.1:0-257 GCF_054177405.1 Leptonychotes weddellii
TTCTCTGTGAGGTTCACCCAGACCACACAAGTCCCCCAAACACACGTTAGACATAGTGTCCTGATGGCACTTATCTTACATATTAAAGGTTGACAAATTTCTGTAAAGTGCCAGAAGGAAAATATTTTAGGCTTTATGGGCCATATAGTCTACTGCATGTTCTTCTTTCTTGTCTTTTGTTTTGTCTTAAAATTTTTTATATATGAAAACCAATCTTAGCCCATAAACTGCAAAAACAGGGGCAGTGCCCCAAATTT
>NW_027857497.1:0-257 GCF_054177405.1 Leptonychotes weddellii
GGGTGGCTCAGTTGGTTAAGCGACTGCCTTCGGCTCAGGTCATGATCCTGGAGTCCCAGGATCGAGTCCCGCATCGGGCTCCCTGCTCGGCAGGGAGTCTGCTTCTCCCTCTGACCCTCCTCCCTCTCATGCTCTCTGTCTCTCATTCTCTCTCTCTCAAATAAATAAATAAAATCTTTAAAAAAAAAAAAAAAAAAAACAAATAGAAAAATCTCATTTATTATATCTCTGGTAGGTAATCGTTTATACTTAAAAAA
>NW_027857498.1:0-257 GCF_054177405.1 Leptonychotes weddellii
AAACGCACCTTTCACCCGCTGGGAGGAGAGCGGCTCAGAGGAGAGGCACTTTCCTAGCGCAGGAAGTGATCTAGAAAAGCCACTTGTGTGCACGGTGTGGTCCCAAGGCTGGAGGAAGACCACAAAGCAGTGGCTGGGAAGCTATAGTCGGGTGATGCGCAGCAGTTTGAGGGGGGAGCAGGTAGAAGAGATTCTGGGGTTCGCTAAGCAGCACCTCCTGATGCTGGAGTTGGCGGACATGGTCAAGGGCCGGGGGC
>NW_027857499.1:0-257 GCF_054177405.1 Leptonychotes weddellii
TTCCTCACTCAGCTGGTTGTTATTAAGGCCTTTGCAGTAGCAGCAAGAGATTAACCACAGCCAAGTCTCTGAATCCTAACACAGATAGCCAAAATCCAATATGCCACATCCAAAAGGAGGTGAGAAGAACAGGAGGGCATGTGGTTTCCATGTGCTCACTCGTCTAGAACTCTACAACACCATTTCGAGATAGACCAAACTGTTCAAAAATCCACAGGGTGATGTGCATTTAATTTAAGTAACATCGGTGAGTCTTA
>NW_027857500.1:0-257 GCF_054177405.1 Leptonychotes weddellii
TTCCAACCCTTTGCCTCAGACCAGAGAGACAGCAGTCTGTTCTTCAGTGAGCTCTCCAGTTTCTGTCCGTGCTGCTATAAACTGCAGCGTCCTGGGTTGTGCGCCCCTCTGCAGCGCTCCCAGTCCTGCCTCCAGGTCGGGGCACATCTCTGTCCTTTGTGCTTCTAAACCTGCCAGCCGCTCGCAGTTCGTGCAAGTGCGACCCCGCCACTCTGGGTTTCCATCCCGGGGGCTGCAGTTCGCAGGCACGACCTCCC
>NW_027857501.1:0-257 GCF_054177405.1 Leptonychotes weddellii
CTTGTGTTCCCTCTCTCGCTGTGTCTCTCTCTGTCAAATAAATAAATAAAATCTTTAAAAAAAAAAAAAAGATATCACTAAAATTTCCTCTCTCCCTATGTTCAAGTCTTTGCTTCAAGTCTGATACTCATAGAGGCCTCTCTTAACACCTGTCTAAAATAAACACTTTTCTACCCTTTCATCTGCTTTTCTTTTGTCACTTTTATTAACTGCCCAATAAATATTTATTTAAATATTCACCAAATATCTGTTAATCT
>NW_027857502.1:0-257 GCF_054177405.1 Leptonychotes weddellii
CCCCTCCCCCACTTATTCCCTCTCTCACTCTCAAATAAATGAATCTTTTTTTTTTTTTAAACCACGTTCTTTAATATACAAGAAACACATGAGACACAAAGACAGCCCAAGAAAGCGCTCAGTCCCCGAGCTGGGAGTTTAGGGGGGCGTTGAAGACAACAAGCCTTTCCAGTCTCCCAGGGAAAGATGGGGTTGAGGGGACGCAACATCACTAGGCCCCGGGTGAAGCCAGTGCTGGGGCCATACTCGGCCTAGTT
>NW_027857503.1:0-257 GCF_054177405.1 Leptonychotes weddellii
TTGCTAAGTCACAGACTGAAAGAAGAATTGATGACTTTAGCTGACGTGGTCCATAATATCTGCATTAAATTAGATGCCACTTCAATTTGGACTATGTTTTCCAGTTATTGTTTTTATTATTATTATTGACAGTGAAAATGAGGAAACATAGCATCCTTATATTATAGTTATGAATAGTTCAGTTCAGCTTTTTAAAAAAATTTTTTTGTTATGTTAATCCCCATACATTACATCATTAGTTTTAGATGTAGTCTTCC
>NW_027857504.1:0-1952 GCF_054177405.1 Leptonychotes weddellii
GATGCGGGACTCGATCCCGGGACTCCAGGATCATGACCTGAGCCGAAGGCAGTCGCTTACACCTCCAATAAATTTATCTATAACTCCTGTTTGACTTAAATTTCTCTCTCAGTCTCTCTTTTCTAAAAATAAGGGCCATGACTGGTCCCCATAGAATATGTGGGGCCTAGTAGTCACTAAAGTTGAATGAATGTGCCCATAGTATGTATACCTCTATCACTGCATTTATCACATAATCCTGGAATTGTTTGTCTCCTCCACCAGCCTGTAAGAATGTCTCTTATCTAAATTTTTATCATCACTTATCCGAGTAAATGCTTAATCATTAAATGAATGAATGGAGTTGATGCAATTAATTCATTATAAAATATTTTTTCCAGATTTGTTGAGATATAATTGACATGTAATGTTGTATTAGTTTAGATGTACAGCATAATGATTTGATATATGTATGTATTGTGAACTGATTACTCAAAATAAAATTTTTAAATGTGATAATTTACACCCTCACAAATATTTAATTAAAAAATATATAGCTACAGAAACCTAGGAGAAAAATGGAAGCAAATGTTAAATTACATAAATATATAGTTTATATAATGATATTCATTTACTTATATATGAGCTTATATAAATAATTTAACTATAATTAAAATATATGGAAAAATTTGAAAGGCAAATAACAAACTTGGAAACTATTAGAGCAAATCTAGAAGGCAAACGGCCAACTTTTTATTATGTAAGTAACTCAGGCAAATCAATAAGAAAAACACTCTAAATTAGAGAAATGGCCAAACAACATGAATAAAAAATATGCAAAAGAGGAAGTGTAACTGTCTAGCTAAAGAAAAAAATTTAAATAACCAGCAATAAAAAAAAAACACATATAAAAATAACTCTAAGAGTGCCTGGCTGGCTAGGTGGTAGAACATGCAACTCTTGATCTCGGACTTTGTAGGTTTGAGCCCCACTTTGGGTAGAGAGATTACTTAAAAATAAAATCTTAAAAAAAAACTGCATACTCCAAATATTTTCTCTTATTAAATTAGCAAGAATAAAAGTAAGTGATGAAAACTGCAGTTAATGAGATTGTAAGACATTGCTGATTAGAACATGAATCTGTACAATACTTAGGGAAAGCAATTTTCCAATATATAATTAACCTTAGATTTTTTCATGTCTTAATTCAGTGATATTAGAAATTTATCATAATAAATTATTCTAGGGGTGTCTGGGTGGCTCAGTCGTTGTGCATCTGCCTTTGGCTCGGGTCGGGATCGAGCCCCACGTCGGGCTCCCTGCTCTGGCAGGAAGCCTGCTTCTCCCTCTCCCACTCCCCCAGCTTGTGTTTCCTCTCTCGCTGTGTCTCTCTTTGTCAAATGAATAAATAAAATCTTTAAAAAAAATTATTCTAAATACATAAAATGCTGTAGGTGTAAATATTTTATAGCAGTGTTATTTATGACAGTAAAATTTTAAAATTATTTATTTATTTATTTATTTATTACTATTTTTAAAGATTTTCTTTATTTATTTGACAAAGAGCAGCACAAGTAGGGGGAGCAGCAGGCAGTGGGAGAGGGAGAAGCAGCTCCCCACTGAGCAGAAAGCCTGACACATGGCTCAATCCCAGGACCCTGGGATCATGACCTGGTCGAAGTCAGATGTTTAACCAACTGAGCAAGCCAGGCACCTCAAAATTTGAAATGATTTAAAGATTCATTCATAGGGGAATAATTACCGAAGGCATGGAATATCCATTTGCTAAAACATCATAGAGTCATTAACATTTTCTTTTTTTTTAATATTTATTTACTTATTTTATTTTTTTAAAGATTTTATTTATTTATTTGAGAGAGAGAGAATGAGAGAGAGCATGAGAGGGAGGAGGGTCAGAGGGAGAAGCAGACTCCCTGCCGAGCAGGGAGCCCGATGCGGGACTCGATCCAGTG
>NW_027857505.1:0-257 GCF_054177405.1 Leptonychotes weddellii
GAAGGCAGACGCTTAACGACTGAGCCACCCAGGCGCCCCCTTCCTTTTTTTTTTTTTTAAAAAAAAATCAATTTCGAAATAATTTCCTATATAACAGAAAGATGTACAAGACTAGTAGCAAGAATTGCCATATACCTTCTCCCAGATTCACTAATTGTTAACATCCGGTGCCATTTGTCCTGCTGTTCTCATTCATATTTGCGCTCACTCTCTCTGGATGTGTGTGTGTGTGTGTGTGTGTGTGTGTGTGTGTGTGT
>NW_027857506.1:0-257 GCF_054177405.1 Leptonychotes weddellii
TATCCACACTGCGTGGAGAATTCAAAGTAATGATTTGTTTCTTCTTTAACTTGAAAAAATAAAGCAAAATCTGACCCCCTGCAAAAGTAAAAAGTAATCTTCCTCCCCTCCCCCTTCCTTCCTTCCTTCTTCCTTCCTTCCTTCCTTCCTCCCTTCCTTCCTTCCTTCCTTCCTTCCTTCCCCCTCCCTCCCTTCCTTCCTTCCTTCCTTCCTTCCCTCCTTCCTTCCTTCCTTCCTTCCTTCCTTCCTTCCTTCCT
>NW_027857507.1:0-257 GCF_054177405.1 Leptonychotes weddellii
GCTCTCTCTCATTCTCTCTCTCTCAAATAAATAAATAAAATCTTTAAAAAAAAAAATCCATTGGAGAAAACTGTACAAATGCACTATTTGTCATTTGTAAATTTAAATCTTAGCACTACCACTATTGTCTTCCATTCTTTGCATCAGCTCTTCAAATCCTCCCATTTCGTCTCAGTCCTCTACATGCCCGTTTCCTCCCTCTTCACAGATGTTTTTCACAAAAGAAATAAAAGCAATCAAGTAGATGTTTCCACCAC
>NW_027857508.1:0-257 GCF_054177405.1 Leptonychotes weddellii
GGAGCCGGGGGTCCTGGAGCTGCCCCGAGTGGAGCTGGGCCACGGAAGCAAATTCACCTGCCAAGCTCAGAACTCCCTGGGCTCCCAGCACGTCTCCCTGCATCTCTCTGTGGTCTGTGAGTGTGGGTCCCCTGGGGGCAGGCTGCCCGGGGCCTGGGCAGGAGAGACACCGCTGACCCCTCACCTCCCTCCCGCAGACCCCCCGCGGCCGCTCAGCCCCTCCTGCTCCTGGGAGGGCGAGGGGCTGCACTGCAGCT
>NW_027857509.1:0-257 GCF_054177405.1 Leptonychotes weddellii
CTCCTGGGGGCCAGGCACGGAAGGCTATGGGCCGCGTGCTCTGAGGACGAGCGAGGCATGCAGTGCAGCAGGGCGGGTCCATGGCTGCCTCCTTCCCTCCGTTTCCAGTTGGACAGCCCCAAATGCCGATGTTTGGGCCATTGTTCTCAGCACCCCGGGGTAGGTGGGCATTCCAGGTGTGGGGTGTGTTTCTCCTGGGTAGAGCCCAGCACCCAACGTGGGTCACGTCCTGTCCTACAGAAGGACACACCGAGGCT
>NW_027857510.1:0-257 GCF_054177405.1 Leptonychotes weddellii
TCCAAAGTTTAGATGTGCTTGCTCTGATTGCCAGCCTGCTTCCCCTAATCAGCTGAACTGAACTTGAGAAGTCTTCCAGTGCCATTTAGAGAAGGTAGAAAACATGCCCTGAAAGCTAGGAAGCCCAGAAAGGGAGTTCCAGTCACCATTGTTAAGAGTACTAGTGAGACAAGGGGGGCGGAGCAAGATGGCGGAGGAGTAGGAGACCTGGATTTCGTCTCCTCTCAGGAATTCAGCTGGATAGGGATCAAACCATT
>NW_027857511.1:0-257 GCF_054177405.1 Leptonychotes weddellii
CTCTCATGTACTCGCTCTCTCTCATTCTCTCTCTCTCAAATAAATAAATAAAATCTTTAAAAAAAAAAAAAAAAAAAAAGAAGTAGAACCATACAGTATTTGTCTTTCTCTGTGCCTGGCCTATTTCACTTAGTACAATGCCTGCAGGTTTCATCCGTGTTGTAGCCTGTGTCAGACTCTCCTTCCTTTTTAAGGCTGAATGGTATTCCGCTGTAGACACACACCACATTTTCTTTATCCATTCATCCTTTGATGGA
>NW_027857512.1:0-257 GCF_054177405.1 Leptonychotes weddellii
GAACACAAGCAGGGGGAGCGGGAGAGGGAGAAGCAGGCTTCCCGCTGAGCAGGGAGCCGGATGCGGGGCTCGATCCCAGGACGCTGGGATCACGACCTGAGCTGAAGGCAGACGCTTAATGACTGAGCCACCCAGGCGCCCTGGAGGTGCTCACTCTTAGAGCGAGTTTCCATGTGGGCTTTCTAAGACTTGTCCGTGAGCTCAGTCCAGATCACCACCCAGGCCCTGGGACTGGACTCGTGCCTCGGACTCCCCCA
>NW_027857513.1:0-257 GCF_054177405.1 Leptonychotes weddellii
GTTTCTTGGTTTGCCTCTCTCTCTTTTTTCCCCCTTTTACTCATTTGTTTTGTTTCTTAAATTCTGCATATGAGTGAAATGATATATTTGTCTTTCTCTGACTTATTTCACTTATCATTATAGTCTCTAGCTTCATCCATGTTGTTGCAAGTGACAAGATTTCATTCTTTTCGATGGCTGAATAATATTCATATGTGTGTGCACGTGCACACACACACACACACACACACCACTTCTTCTTTATCCATTCATCTATC
>NW_027857514.1:0-257 GCF_054177405.1 Leptonychotes weddellii
GGTTAAGTGTCTGCCTTCCGCTCAGGTCATGATCTCAGGGTCCTGGGATCGAGTCCTGCATCGGGCTCCCTGGTCAGCAGGGAGCCTGCTTCTCCCTCTCCCTGCCCCTCTCTCTGCTTGTGCTCTCTCTCTGACAAATAAATAAATAAAATCTTTTAAAATAAATAAATAAATATCTTTAAAAAAATAAAAAGGAGGAGCTCCAGGCTTTGCACAACAGGAGAAGGGACAGGCTGATAAAGGGTCGCTTATGTGGC
>NW_027857515.1:0-1952 GCF_054177405.1 Leptonychotes weddellii
AAGCAAGATGCACCTGTTTTCTTGGGACCTTAAGGTTGCTGGCCTCTTGTTTTCCCAGCCTGTCTTCTGCGGGAGGGGCCTGTTGCACTGTTACTCAGGCAACCCTGTTTGGGCGGAGTTGCCCTGTGCCCCTGTGGCGGGGGATGGGCTCAGTGGGAATCAGTCTTTGGGGCTTTTGTTCTCTGGCGCCTTTCCCTGGCAGCTTTCTGTGTCTCTTCTGCGAGTCAGAGCAGAAGAGACCATTTCCAACCCTCTGCCTCAGAGCAGAGAGACCTCAGTCTGTTCTTCAGTGAGCTCTCCAGGCCACACCGTCTCCGTTTCTGTCTGTGCTGCTATAAACTGCAGCGTCCTGGGTTGTGCGCCCCTCCACAGCGCCCCCAGTCCTGCCTCAAGGTCAGAGCACGTCTCTGCCCTTTGTGCTTCTAAAACCACCAGCCACTTCCAGTTCACGTGCACGCGTGTGTCTCCGCCACTTGGGGTCCTGTCCCGGGGACTGCAGTTTCTGCGCGCGCGCGACTCCGCCACTCGGGGTTTTCACCCCAGAGGTTGTAGTTCACCAGCGCGACCCGGGCACACCGGGTTTCCATCTCGGAGGCTGCAGTTCGCGTGCGCGTGTCCGTTGCTCCAGTTTCTGTCCGGGCGGCTGCGGTTCGCGTGCGCGCGACCCTGCTGGTCTGGTTTTCCACCGTGGAGGCTGCCCTAAAGTCCTTTCCCGACGCTACCGGTCTGTGAGTCTGTGCCCGTCTGCAGCGTGTGAGGCTGTCACTCACCGGTGGTGTAGGATCCCCATGGCCAGGCACCCTCCCGCTGTCGTTTATCCTCCAATATCTGCCCGCGGAATCATGGCTCTCCGCTTTGTACCTCAAAACCAACCGCCTGTGATATTCTGTTTGTAGAGATCCAGATCTTCTTACATCTCAGGCTAGTTTCATGGGTGCTCAGAGTGGTCTGGTAGATATCCAGCTCAATTCCGGGGACCAGTTGAAATAGGGTCCCCTACTCCTCCACCATCTTTCCCCTCTCGTAATTCTCCTTTTTGAAGGGTCTTTGGTTTGGGGATCAAGGTAATACTGGCCTCATAGAATGAGTCTGGAAGTTTTCCTTCCGTTTCTATTTTTTGAACCAGCTTCAGTAAAATAGATATGATTTCTTCTTTAAATGTTTGGTAGAATTCCCCTGGGAATCCATCTGTCCCTGGACTTTTGTTTTTTGGGGGGAGGTTTTTGATTACTGCTTCAATTTTCTTACTGGTTATTGGTCTGTTCAGATTGTCTATTTCTTCCTGTTTCAGTCTTGGTAGTTTATAAGTTTCCAGGAATGCATTCATTTCTTCCAGATTGTTTAATTTGTTGGCATATAGTTGCTCATAATATGTTCTAATGATTCTCTGTATTTCCTTGGTATCAGTCCGGATCTCTCCCTTTTCATTCATGATTTTAATAATTAGGTTCCTTTCTCTTTTGGATAAGTCTGGCCAGAGTTTTATCAATCTTATTAACTCTTTCAAAGAGCCAGCTTCTAGTTTCATTGTTCTACTGTTCTTCTGGTTTCTATTTCATTGATTTTTTTTTTTTAAGTTTTTCATGTGGTGATCCACGATCCACTGTTTTCGTATAACACCCAGTGCTCCATGCAGTACGTGCCCTCCTCAATACCCATCACCAGGCCAACCAATCCCCCCTCACCCCTCCCCTCTAAAACCCTGTTTGTCTCTCAGAGTCCATAGTCTCTCATGATTCATCTCTCCCTCCAATCCCCCCCCATTTTTCCCTTCCTTCTCCTAATGTCCTCCATGCTATTCCTTATGTTCCACAAATAAGTGAAACCATATGATAATTGACTTTCTCTGCTTGACTTATTTCACTTAGCATAATCTCCTCCAGTCCCATCCATGTTGATGTAAAAGTTGGGTATTCATCCTTTCTGATGGCTGAGTAATATTCCATTGTATA
>NW_027857516.1:0-257 GCF_054177405.1 Leptonychotes weddellii
ATGGACTCTGAAAAACAAACTGAGGGTTCTAGAGGGGAGGAGGGTGGGAGGATGGGTTAGCCTGGTGATGGGTATTAAAGAGGGCACGTATTGAATAGAGCACTGGGTGTTATACGCAAACAATGAATCATGGAACACTACATCAAAAACTAATGATGTAATGTATGGTGATTAACATAACAATAAAAAATTGTTTAAAAATTAAGCTTGACTTCCTCCTGACAACATATTCTCTTGGTCCCCTGCAAAGGGCCTTC
>NW_027857517.1:0-257 GCF_054177405.1 Leptonychotes weddellii
AGGCACGGGTCAGGCGGTGGGGGCGGCGGGGCCGTGGAGAGTGCCATCACCCCACCTCGCTCGCTGTGAGCTGAGCTGTCTTCACAAAGCTTTCTTCGTTTGAGAAGAAAACAGCTCCTTTCCTGCTGACTCCTTTTCTGCCTTTTGCAGCAAGAAGGCCGCTCTTTTCTGGGACAGCCCCTCGTGCCCTTGGGGACAGTGTGTCCCCTCTCAGATGGGTTTGCCTTCTGGCACATTCCAGGTGAGGATGCCATGTG
>NW_027857518.1:0-257 GCF_054177405.1 Leptonychotes weddellii
AGATAAAGAGTCCAGATTAGTTGTCTTGCATATTATCCCCCATGATACTGTGATTTAGTTAATACTTGGTTTTGGTCTAAGTCCAGCTCCTAGCTCCTGAAACCCTAGTTACTTCCTAGTTCAGAGCCATAGGGGCATCTTCTGTTATGTTGTTCTTGATGTAGTTCCAGAGCTATAAAGGTGAAATGGGGCCTTATTATGAACAACAAGCCCCTTTCAACCACACCTGAGTTTGTTCAAAGGTGACTTGACACACC
>NW_027857519.1:0-257 GCF_054177405.1 Leptonychotes weddellii
AATTCCACATATGAGTGAAATCATAATGTATTTGTCTTTCTCTGACTGACTTATTTCACTTAGGATTATACCTTCTAGATCCATGCATGTTGTTCCAAATGGCAAGATTTCATTCTTTTTTGTGGCTGAGTGATAGTCCACTGTATGTATATATACCACTTCTTCTTTATCTGTTTACCTCTTGATGGACACTTGGGCTGATACCATAATTTGGCTCTTACAAAGAATGCTGCATAAACAAGGGGTACATATGTCTT
>NW_027857520.1:0-257 GCF_054177405.1 Leptonychotes weddellii
AAACGCACCTTTCACCCGCTGGGAGGAGAGCGGCTCAGAGGAGAGGCACTTTCCTAGCGCAGGAAGTGATCTAGAAAAGCCACTTGTGTGCACGGTGTGGTCCCAAGGCTGGAGGAAGACCACAAAGCAGTGGCTGGGAAGCTATAGTCGGGTGATGCGCAGCAGTTTGAGGGGGGAGCAGGTAGAAGAGATTCTGGGGGTCGCTAAGCAGCACCTCCTGATGCTGGAGTTGGCGGACATGGCCAAGGGCCGGGGGC
>NW_027857521.1:0-257 GCF_054177405.1 Leptonychotes weddellii
GGGTTTGCAGTGCCTACTTCAATTTGATCAGCAAGACCAAATTCAACGCCAGTCGTCGTGGTTGTGGTAATCACATTGCCATCAGCTTCGGTAAATTCAACAGTATCACCAAGCTTGTAGTTGTTGGCAGTATCACTATCGCCAACATTGAAGCCTTTAGCTATGTTATTGGTGTTTGTTGTTACATTGGTATTGGTGTCATTTAACTGACTGCCATTAACCGCATCAGTTGAGGTATCGTTAATATCGCCCGCTGC
>NW_027857522.1:0-257 GCF_054177405.1 Leptonychotes weddellii
GTGAACAAATATTATACCTCATACCTCACTGATTAACTTTATTCCTAAGTATTTTATTCTTTTGATGTTATTTTGAATGGAATTGTTTTCTAAATTTTATTTTTGGAGTGTTCATTTCTAGCGTATAGAAATACAACTGATTATGTATATAGATCCTGCATCCTGCAAACTTATTAAATTTACTTATTAGCTATAATTACGTATTTGCGAATTACTTAGGGTTTTCTATATATACATAAAGTCATGTCATCCACAAA
>NW_027857523.1:0-257 GCF_054177405.1 Leptonychotes weddellii
GTTAGAGGACTAGGTTGACAGGTGCCTCCTTATTGATGGTAATGCTTATCATGAATTGCCCAACGCTGTTCTGAGACTGTTTTACCCCACCTGGCCCAATGAGGTTAGCGATCAGTTGGATTGTCATCCATTTAGGCAAAACCAGCGGCTTGGGAAAAAGAAAGAATGGGTTGGAACTGTTATTTTTGGCTGTTCAAGATGAAATGTGTGTGTAGAGAAAACGAGTGTTGGGGGTCAAGGGGACGGACCCTTCGCCC
>NW_027857524.1:0-257 GCF_054177405.1 Leptonychotes weddellii
ATCCCCATACATTACATCATTAGTTTTAGATGTAGTGTTCCATGATTCATTGTTTGTGCATAACATTCAGTGCTCCATGTGTAATGTGCCCTCTTTAATACCCATCACCAGGCTAACCCATCCACCCACTGCCCTCCCCTCTATAACCCTCAGTTTGTTTTTCAGAGTCCATCGTCTCTCATGGTTCCTCTCCCCCTCCGATTTCCCCCCCTTCATCCTTCCCCTCCTGCTATCTTCTTCTTTTTTTTCTTAACATA
>NW_027857525.1:0-257 GCF_054177405.1 Leptonychotes weddellii
GCCACCCAGGCACCCCTCAGACCATCCTTTTAAACAGCCTTGTTTTCGATGTTTTTTTTGTTTTTTTTTTGTTTTTTGTCCGGAGCTCAAGTGCATAGAATTGGATTAACCATAATCTTTGGTTCATGAGAGCCTTCCATCCTGGTCCATGCATAACCCGCTTTTATTTAGTCAGCTTTTTAAATTAGTAATTTTTAATAATGTAATAAGCATCCACGACTCACCACCCAAAACAAAAGCTAGGACTTGACAATAAC
>NW_027857526.1:0-1952 GCF_054177405.1 Leptonychotes weddellii
ATCGGAGCGGGGAAGCCGGCTGCAGAGACGGAGCCGAGGCGCAGGCTCTCAGCTCGGGGCTGCCATAAACCATGATCCACCAGCAGGGACCCAACAAGCGGCAGATCCGGGGAGACTCACCTTCCTCCCCCGGGAGGAGCTGCGCGGGAGCGCACCGCAGGGATCTGCTGGGTTTGGAGACTCCACATCGAGTCAGGTGCCAGAGATAGAAACGCGCGGTCACAGGCCGGGTGAGCACGGAGTGCGACCGGAGACCGGGGAGATGGGAGTGACTGACTGCTTTTCTCTGGGGACTCACTGAGGGGCAGGGCCCCAAGTTCTCGGCTCCTCCGGGGCAGAGATTGGGAGGCCGCCATTTTCACTCTCAGCCTCCAAAGCTGTACGGAAAGCTCGCAGGGAACAAAAGCTCTGGAGAGCAAACCCGAGCAGATTACTTAGCCGGGAGGGGGCAAGGGCGGGGCAATTCCGCCTCCGGCAAAGACATTTGGAAACCACGGCAACAGGCCCCTCCCCCAGAAGATCAGCGAGAACAGCCAGCCAAGACCAAGTTTACCAATCAATGAGAACGGCAGACCTCCAGCGCTAGGGGAATACTGCACATAGAATTCATGGCTTTTTTACCATGATTCTGTAGTCTTTCAAAGTTAATTTTTTTTTAATTTTCTTTATTTTGTTTTCCTACTTTTTAGTTGAATTTTTCTTCTTTCCTTTTTCAACCAACATCTTATTTTATCAATTCCCTTTTTAAAATCTTTTTTAACTTTCATTTTTATAGTCATATTCTATCCCTTTATTGTATTTAACCTTATTTTTTGTATATTTATATAAGTTTTTCTTTCTTTAAAATTTTGGGATACAGTTTCTTCTAACAGACCAAAATATACCCCCAATCTAGTATATGACTTTGTCCTAGTCTCCCACCTGATCACATTCTCTCTTTTTCTTTTTATTTTTTTGTCCTTTTTTCAACCAACTTCTTATCAATTTCTTTTTAAAAATCTTTTTAAATTTTCATCTTTACAGTCATATTCCATCCCTTCATCATATTTACCATTATTTTTGTATAGATATAAGTTTTTCTTTCTTTAAAATTTTGAGAGGCAATTTCTTCTTTTTTTTTTAAGATTTTATTTATTTATTTGACAGATAGAGACATAGCGAGAGAGGGAACACAAGCAGGGGGAGTGGAGAGGGAGAGGCAGGCTTCCTGCCCAGCAGGGAGCCCAATGCGGGGCTCAATCCCAGGATCCTGGGACCGTGACCTGAGCCGAAGGCAGACGCTTAACGACTGAGCCACCCAGGTAACCCAAGAGGCAATTTCTTCTAACACACCAAACTACACCCAAAATCTAGTGTGTGACTCTGTTCAATTCACCAGCCTGATCACATTTTTTTTCTTTTTTCTTTTTACCTTTCTTTTCACACTGGTTTCAGGTCTCTTCTGATTTGTTTAGTGTATATTTTTCTGAGGTCATTGTTACCCTTTTGGCATTTGTCTATTCTCCTCTGGACAATATGACAAGATGGAAAAACTCACATCAAAAAAAAGAACAAGAGGCAGTATCGACTTCCAGGGACTTAATCAATATAGACATTAGTAAGATGTCAGAACTAGAGTTCAGAATGATGATTTTAAAGATACTAGCTGGGCTTGAAAAAGGCATAGAAGATACTAGAGAATCCCTTTCTGGAGAAATAAAAGAACTAAAATCTAACCAAGTCAAAATCAAAAAGGCTATTAATGAGGTGCAGTAAAAAATGGAGGCTCTAACTGCTAGGTTAAATGAGGCAGAAGAGAGAATTAGTGATATAGAAAACCAAATGATGAAGAATGAAGAAGCTGAGAAAAAGAGAGATAAACAACTACTGGATCACAAGGGGAGAATTCGAGAGATAAGTGATACCATAAAGTGAAACAGCATTAGAATAATTGGGATCCCAGAAGAAGAAAG
>NW_027857527.1:0-257 GCF_054177405.1 Leptonychotes weddellii
TCCTAGAACTCTAGTTTAGTGTAGTTCCTTTTTCTTTTCTCCATAAATCTTACTTAATTGCCACATTTGTTATTATCACCTTTTTAGAAAATACTTGGGAGAACCCCAAATTTTAATCCAAGTCCCTACAAATAACAAAGAGAACACTGGAATTTATTATTGAAATAAAATTTCCATGAATCTAGTAGAAGGAAATTGATTGACCTTTAGAAAGGGATACATAGCGTGAGAGGGAATGCAGAAAGACTTCTTTCAAA
>NW_027857528.1:0-257 GCF_054177405.1 Leptonychotes weddellii
GTTAGAAGTCACTTATTACATGAGTATTATATGCTCACTCTTAAAAAATTAGATAATACATACATACAAAAATCATTAAGGCAACTATGAAGGATTAATGTTTTGGTGAATAAATATCTGAGGACAGGATTATGCATTGAGTGGGGCAACATATTTTTTTTTATTCTTATGTTAATCCCCATACATTACATCATTAGTTTTAGATGAAGTGTTCCATGATTCATTGTTTGTGCATAACACCCAGTGCTCCATGCAGA
>NW_027857529.1:0-257 GCF_054177405.1 Leptonychotes weddellii
CGAGCTTGGCTCTTGGTAGCCCCACTCTGGCCCCACTCTGGCCCCAATCTGGCCTCCTCCATCATCGGAAATTAAGGGAACGCCAGGCCCAGCTGGACACCCCTCTGGGGGATTCTAACTCCTGTGAGCTTGTGTGTGTGTGTGTGTGTGTGTGTGTGTGAGTGAGTGCATGTGCCTTGTGTATATGCCTGTGTGTGTGTGGGGGGGGAGACAGAGGGGGAAGGGGGGAAGCAGAGAGGGGAGAAGCGGGGAGAAAG
>NW_027857530.1:0-257 GCF_054177405.1 Leptonychotes weddellii
GGGGAGGGGCCTGTTGCCGTGGTTCCCAAATGTCTTTGCCGGAGGCGGAATTGCCCCGCCCTTGCTGGTCCGGGCGAAGTAATCTGCTTGGGTTTGCTCTCGGGAGCTTTTGTTCCCTGCAAGCTTTCCAAACAGCTCTGGAGGACGAGAGTGAAAATGGCGGCCTCCCAATCTCCGCCCCCAAGGAGCCGAGAACTCGGGGCCCCACTCCTCAGTGAGCCCCCAGAGAAAAGCAATCACTCCCATCACCCTGGTCT
>NW_027857531.1:0-257 GCF_054177405.1 Leptonychotes weddellii
AAGTGATCTAGTGTATATGCTTTGTGGTCAAAGGTAACCCTTGAAATAAGGTTTATCTGACCCATCCTTACTGATGTTCATAATTGTTACCCACCGCCTGGTTATCAGACACAAATGGTAAACACTACACCTGTGGGTCAATGTTTGGCTTTATATTCACATATCTGGATTACATTTTAGCTTCTCTCCGTTCTGTTAGCCCCCATTACTATGAATTGACCTCACTGGTAGCAATTTTCCCTGAAACCAGGCACTGT
>NW_027857532.1:0-257 GCF_054177405.1 Leptonychotes weddellii
GTTTTTAAATGAGTATAGCATGTAATTTCTAACTGGAGGATATGTAGTAGCTAAGTGTTCAGGTGTTGAATTGGACAAGTAGAGGTAGGAATTCAGGTTTCCATGTGTATCAGCTCTGTGAACTTGGACAAGAACTCAATCTCTCTGAGCATCAGTTTCCTTCTCAGTAAAATGGATAGTCATAATATTCTTTGAAAATAAATGAGACAACCTAGGTCCAATGCTTATCACATTGTCCGGTACATGTTAAACAGTGT
>NW_027857533.1:0-257 GCF_054177405.1 Leptonychotes weddellii
TTTTTTTTAAAGATTTTATTTATTTATTTGAGACAGAGAGAATGAGAGACAGAGAGCATGAGAGGGAGGAGGGTCAGAGGGAGAAGCAGACTCCCTGCCGAGCAGGGAGCCCGATGCGGGACTCGATCCCGGGACTCCAGGATCATGACCTGAGCCGAAGGCAGTCGCTTAACCAACTGAGCCACCCAGGCGCCCTACACCTTTATTGTCTTTTCATGATGTAAGAATAGAGATATCCGTTATAATCTAAGCATTGT
>NW_027857534.1:0-257 GCF_054177405.1 Leptonychotes weddellii
CTCAGTCAGTTAAGTGTCTGACTCTTGGTTTCGGTTCAGGTCATGATCTCAGGGTTGTTGAGATCGAGCCCCACATGGGGCTCCATGCTCAGCATGGAAACTGCTTGGGATTCTTCCTCTCCCTCTCCCTCCCCTGCTGCCCCTCCCCCTGCTTGTGTACACCTGCATGCATGAAACTCTCTCTCTCTGAAAACAACAACAAAAAAATACTTTAAAATGTTTAAAATGCAATGTCACTATTACCAATAATACCAGAA
>NW_027857535.1:0-257 GCF_054177405.1 Leptonychotes weddellii
CATTTATATTCTAATAAATTATGAACAGGAGAAAAACAAAACAGAGGGACGAATATGGGATTTCACACAAAAGGGTGGTGGTTCAAGCCACATCTCTACTATATTTTGCAACATGACACTAGGCAAGTCACTGTATCTCTCTAAATCTTAATTTCCTCATTATAAGATTGATGAACAAGCCTGAAGAACAGGATTTTAGAAGCACCCAAAACAACTACAGATTACAGTACATATTATACAGTAGATCCTCCATCTCT
>NW_027857536.1:0-257 GCF_054177405.1 Leptonychotes weddellii
GAGTGTCTTAAAATTGTGCATTTGATTATCAGCCTCTGACAGTTTAAAATGCTTGACTTTTTTTTTTTTTTTTTGATGTGAGCATTGAAAAGTCATCTGAACTGACAGCTTGACTGGGCACGAAGAGGAATACAGTGAATCATATGCTCAAGTCTTTTTGAATGAAAGAGGAAAATGTATAATTATCTGAAATGACTATGAGTATTGTTTTATATGTGGGTATTTCTTTTAAAAGAAGTAGTTTTTAGGAGATTAAT
>NW_027857537.1:0-1952 GCF_054177405.1 Leptonychotes weddellii
AAAAAAAAGATAAATCATGTCAGTTAACCAGTGATACTCTGCTGGTAATGAATAAATAACTAAATGAGAGAGAAGAGAAATCTTCCCTTATAGCAGAATGCCAACGAATAAATGTGGACGGAACAAGAGAGCTAGGAAACCAATATTTTGCAACCATCATGGGAATAATTGATTCAGTAGGAATCATCACTGGATGCTGTGATGATTGCCATTGTCAATTCGACTAAGCAGCAGAGAACACAGGCATTTGGCCCAACATTATCCTGGGTGCTTTTCTGTGAGGGTGTTTCGGATGAGATTAACACTTGAAATGGTAGACTGGGTTAAGCGGATTACTCTGTCTAATATGGGTGGGCCTTGTCCAATCAGTCGAAGGCCCAAATAGAACAAAAAGCCTGACCCTCCCCCAACTAAGAGAGAATTCCTGCCTGACTACCTTTGGACTGGGACATTCCTGCCTTCAGCCTCAAAAGAAACACTGGTTCTTCCCGGATCTCCAGCCCGCTGGCTTTCATACCAGAACTACACCATGGGCTCTCCTGGTTCTCAGGCCTTCAGACTCAAACTGGAACCTACGCCACTGATTTTTCTAGATCTCCAGCTTGCCAACTCACCCTACAGATCTTGGGGCTTGTCAGCTTCAATAAGCACATAAGCAAATTACTTAAAATGAATTTCTCTCCCTCTCTCCATATGTATAGATATGTTAATTCTGTTTTTCTGGAGAACTTTGATTAACACAGGTGTTAAACCAGCAGGTAAAGGTTTACTGAGATACAGGACATGGTCCCAGAGTATCTCCTCATAAATTATTTATTAATTACAAAGAGGAAAATAGTACATTGACAGCAGAGAAACTTGGCTGACATCACCTTAACGAGGCAATCCAAGTTAACATCACCAGGAATGGAATAAACCAGTATCACTTGCCTCCTGATACGATGCACAGAGGAGAACACAGCATCGTTTCCATGGCGCCCACCAAAATGCATCCCCTGAATCTCATCATGAAGAAACATTAGACAAACCCACACTGAGGCGTGTTCTACAAAGCAAGTATCCTGATCTCTCAAAAAAGTCAATGTCATGAAAGACAAAGGCTGAGCACTCTTCCAGATTATAGGAGAACACACTGAAATGACAACTGAATGCAGTGCATGATTCTTAACTGGATCCTGAACCAGGAAAAAAAAAATGTCATTATGGACATTACTCTGATGAATAGAAAAGGGACAGTGTGGCTGGAGTGAGCCAGGAAGGCAGATGAAGGGAGAGGGGGCTCAGGGGCAGTGTGCACAGGGTCTGGTGGCCCGAAACTCTGCTCCCATGTCTATCACTGAGCTCTGCTCTCCTGTACCAAACCACATGCTTGACTTCTCCATCTGGAGTTGTTGTGAAAGCATTTCAATCTGAAATGGAACCTGAGGATATAAAAAGGAAAATCTCACGCATGTGCCCTCAGGAAAACAAAACTTAAGGACCGAGAGACTGATTTGCCATAAATGCCAGCTCCAAATGGAAAGTTTTCAGAGTTGAGCCCAATCTCTCTCCCCCAGGGGAAAATTCTGTAGTAGTCCCTATACTTACCTCGAAAATCTCCCCCCACCTTGAATAAGGTCTTCCTTTCCATGCTCTAATAAGTGTCATTACATTATTTTTTCTTTAACACTGGCAGAATGAATGAATGAATGAATGAATGAATGAACAATTTTTCAAAACCTGGTGTGCCAGCAATTAACTTTGGCTAAGGATGCTGAGCTGACAGGAGAGGTAGACTGATGGATGGAAGGAAGAAACAAAAGCTCATAGTCAGCAATGGGAGGAGGTCCAGGGGGTGCAGGAAAATCAGCGCGGGGTAGGAGGGAGAGGATCTTGT
Source organism: Leptonychotes weddellii (assembly GCF_054177405.1). NCBI lineage: Eukaryota > Metazoa > Chordata > Mammalia > Carnivora > Phocidae > Leptonychotes > Leptonychotes weddellii. Next base: position 1,877 of record NW_027857537.1, read on the forward strand.
GCCAACTCCCAGAGCAGTGCTGCCCTATAGAAATATGATGTGAGCCACGAAGGCAAGCCATGTAGATGATTTTTAA
>NW_027857538.1:0-257 GCF_054177405.1 Leptonychotes weddellii
TCTCCCTGCTCCAGTGTGGGATACACAGTGTCAGCATCACCTGGATGGTGATACATACAACAGCAAGTGTATATATATGTGTGTGTGTGTGTATACAAATACAGAGTATTATATATATATAAAAATAAAAAATAAAATAAATATATATAGGGGCACCTGGGTGGCTCAGTTGGTTAAGCGACTGCCTTCGGCTCAGGTCATGATCCTGGAGTCCCGGGATCGAGTCCCGCATCGGGCTCCCTGCTCGGCAGGGAGTC
>NW_027857539.1:0-257 GCF_054177405.1 Leptonychotes weddellii
CCACTCCCCCTGCTTGTATTCCCTCTCTTGCTGTGTCTCTCTGTCATATAAATAAATGAAAAAAAATCTTTGAAGTCCTGGTGGAAGAGTAAAACTTTACGGAATGGAAGTAGAAGTAACTGATATAAATGACAGTGCACCAGAATTCCAGGCTGAGAATCTGGAAGTAAAAATTAATGAAATTGCTGCACCTGGAACATGTTATCTGCTCCCAGAGGCTGTTGACCCGGACGTGGGCATGAATTCCTTGAGGAGCT
>NW_027857540.1:0-257 GCF_054177405.1 Leptonychotes weddellii
TTTTCTCAGCGTGGCCGTGGCCCCCTGCACCAACGTGATAGGAACAGGCATTGATAGTGAACATTCTGGGTGGAGGGGACCCAGTTTTCTTAAGCACACTGAGGTTGGGGGACCCCGAGAAGACTGAGAGGTGTGTTTTGGTTTCCTTTCCTAATCCTGCCATTTGTTCTCCTCCTCTGGCCCCCAAACTGGAAACAGGGACACAGAGGGGGGTAGAGGGCGGGGGACAAGAACATAGGACCCCTTCACATCTAACC
>NW_027857541.1:0-257 GCF_054177405.1 Leptonychotes weddellii
CAGTACTTATAATTACTACCTACCTATCAGAAAATAAGTCATTATCCTAATTATAACCCTTAGGTAAAAAAGAGGCCCTTACTGGAATCATGTTCATTGCAGCATTATTTATAATAGCCAAGATATGGAAGATATGGAAACAACCTAAGTGACCATCTATGGATAAATGGGTATAGAGGATGTGGTTATGTATGCACGCGCACACACACACACACACACAACACACAATGGACTACTATGCAACATAAAAAAAAGAA
>NW_027857542.1:0-257 GCF_054177405.1 Leptonychotes weddellii
GTGTGTGTGTGTGTGTGTGTGTGTGTGTGTGTGTGTGTAGAGAAGTCTGTCTCTGAAGATTGTGTATGAGCATTGAGGCCAAGGGGAAAAATAATGGATCTGAATTATACACTAAATGTACCGTGCTTACTCATGATGAGTCCATGCCACCTTCGTAGTTTTGAGGAAACCTATCTACAATCAGTACTGATTACTGTATTCTCTTTACAATTACAACTGGATCAGCAAGAATCTCCACATGTTGAGGAAAACTTGTA
>NW_027857543.1:0-257 GCF_054177405.1 Leptonychotes weddellii
GAGGGAGGGAGGGAGGGAAAGGAAGGAAAGGAATGGAAAAAAAAGAAAAGAAAAGAGAAAAAAAAAATTTTCCTTGTGATGTGAACTCTTAGGATCCACTCTTAACAACTTTCAAATACACCATGCAACAGTGTTAACTATGGTCCTCACGGTGTATATTACATCCCTAGTACTTATTTATCTTATAACTGGAAATTTGTACCTTTTAACCCCTTTCCTCCAGTTCCCCATCCCCACATGCCCCACCTTCAGTAACT
>NW_027857544.1:0-257 GCF_054177405.1 Leptonychotes weddellii
TTTTGAGACTGTCTTTCATTCAGCATAATGCCTTTGAGATTTATCCAAGTGGTTGCGCGTATTCATAGTTTCCTCCTTTACACTGCTGAATACTGTTCTAGTCTATGCACGTAACACAGTTTATGCATCTTTGTTGGAGGACATTAGAGTTGTTTCCAGTTTTTAGCAATTAAGAATAGTGCTATCAATATTTGTGTACGGAGGGCGCCTGGGTGGCTCAGTTGGTTAAGTGACTGCCTTCGGCTCAGGTCATGATC
>NW_027857545.1:0-257 GCF_054177405.1 Leptonychotes weddellii
CTAAATTTGACTCCTTTTGGAGCGCCTGGGTGGCTCAGATGGTTAAGCGTCTGCCTTGGGCTCAGGATCAAGCCCCACATCGGGCTCCTGGCTCAGCGGGGAGCCTGCTTCTCCCTCTCCCTCTGCCTCTCCCCCTGTTCATGCTCTCTCTGTATTTCTGTGTCTCAAATGAATAAGTAAAATCTTAAAAAAAAAAAAATTTGATTCCTTTTGAGGCGGGGGCAGGCATTTAGGTGGGGGAAGGCATTTAGAGAGAC
>NW_027857546.1:0-257 GCF_054177405.1 Leptonychotes weddellii
AAGTCTTTAAAAATTCTATTAGTAGGGGTGTCTGTCTGGCTCAGTCAGGTAAGCATCTGACTCTTTTTTTTTTTTTTTAAAGATTTTATTTATTTATTTGAGAGAGAGAGTGAGAGAGAGAAAGAGCACAAGAGGGGGGAGCAGGAGAGGGAGAAGCAGACTCCCTGCCGAGCAGGGAGCCCGATGCGGGACTCGATCCCGGGACTCCAGGATCATGACCTGAGCCGAAGGCAGTCGCTTAACCAACTGAGCCACCC
>NW_027857547.1:0-257 GCF_054177405.1 Leptonychotes weddellii
TTATACTGTGGCTATGAAAGAAAATGTTCTTATTTTTAGGAAATACACAGTGATATGTTTATGGGTAAAGGTGCAGCATTTCTGCAACTTTCAAACACTCCAGAAAACAATAGAGAAAGAAAGAGCCAACATGGTAAGATCTTAATATCAGGAGTAAATATTGGCGTGAACTGTGTCCAAGGCTCCTTTGTACTATTTTGGCAAGCCTCATGTATTCTGAAATTATTTCAAAATAAAACACTTGAACAACAGAGACA
>NW_027857548.1:0-1951 GCF_054177405.1 Leptonychotes weddellii
AGAAGTGGTATATATATACAATGGAATATTATGCAGCCATCAAAAGGAATGAGATCTTGCCATTTGCAATGACGTGGATGGAACTGGAGGGAGTTATGCTGAGCAAAATAAGTCAATCAGAGAAAGCCATGTATCATATGACCTCACTGATATGAGGAATTCTTAATCTCAGGAAACAAACTGAGGGTTGCTGGAGTTGGGGGGGTGTTGCTAGGGATGGGGTGGCTGGGTGATAGGCACTTGGGATGGTATGAGCTATGGTGAGTGCTGTGAATTGTGCAAGACTGTTGAACCACAGATCTGTACCTCTGAAACAAATAATGCAATATATTTAAGAAAAGAAAAAAGAAGACAGCAGGAGGGGAAGAATGAAGGGGGAGAATCAGAGGGGAAGATGAACCATGAGAGACGATGGACTCTGAAAAACAAACTGAGGGTTCTAGAGGGGAAGGGGGTGGGAGGATGGGTTAGCCTGGTGATGGGTATTAAAGAGGGCACGTTCTGCATGGAGCACTGGGTGTTATGCACAAACAATGAATCATGGAACACTACATCAAAAACTAACGATGTACGGTGATTAACATAACAATAAAAAAGATATTAAAAAATCCCAAAGATGACTAAGAAAATAAAATGATAAATGTACCTGAAATATTGAAATGAATTTCACCCAATGGAGAAAGAGATGAGGACTAAGTACTCACAAAAGGAAGCAAATAAAATTAGGCAGTTATTATTAACAAAGGGAAAGAGCTGGGCCAGAAAGAAAAAGTGATCATTGCAAACAGCTTAGCTCAGCTGAATAACATTTACAGTCATAAAAACATAAAGACTATTAATCTAAGCAAAATTATGATATAACTGTATTTGGAAAATGGCTAAAAAAGTGTACTCATTTGTGGTATGGGCCAGGGCAGTGAAAAAGAGTGAAGTTTTCATCTGCCATAATGGGAAGCTGATATGCCTAAAACTCTCAAATGAAGAACTGGCAAAATAAGTATTTTATTGGAGAGATGTGGAGATAAATACCAAAAAGCTGAAAGAATTGCAGGTGGATGTTTCTGGAAAGTAGGAAACCTGAGCAGGGGAAGAACAAGAGACTACTGCTTTTCATAAGTTTTGTTGACTCTGACTTTTTAAAAACTGTGTGTATATCTAATGGCTGAGATTAGAAAACCGAATTTAAAAAAATAAAATACAAGCCAAGAGAATTTATGGTGACAAAACTACAGCCAAAGTCATGCTAGCAGAAGAGATTAGAATATCTACTAGACACTGGATAGCTGGGACAATGGGCATTATCCCCACTACCACCACCAAAAAGACTTAGGACAGAGCCACTCAAAACAGGGTCCTCCACACTAGTAGTGTTAACATCACCTTAAATCTTGTTAGATATGCAAATTCTTGATCTCCCATCCCAGACTACCAAATCACAATCTGGGGTAGGGGGTGGGGGTGCTAAACTTGACTTTGCAATTTCACAAATCCTTCAGGCAATTCTAAGCCAAGGTTAAGGTGAAAATTTTTGCTCTAAACCACTGGTTCTCAAATATGAGCATGTATCAAAATCACCTGCAAGGCTTGTTAAAACAGATTGCTAGGCCCCACCCCCAGAATTTCTGATTCGTACACCTCAGAGAGAGTCCTAGCCTTTGCATTTCTTACAAATGCCCAGATGATGCTGATATGACAGATCTGGGAATTGTACAACAGTGGTACTCAAAATTTTGTCACAAAACCCCATTATATTCTTAAATTTTTCTGAGGACTCCAAAGAGTTTTTGTTTATATGATCTATATTAATATTTAATGCATTAGAAATTAAAGCAATTTAAAATATTTATGTATTCTTTCTTTTAAAATAAACACATTACATGCTAGCACAAATTTTTAAAAAATTTTTATTCATTTATTTATTTGAAAGAGAGAGAGAAAGAGAAAGAGAGAG
>NW_027857549.1:0-257 GCF_054177405.1 Leptonychotes weddellii
GTAATGTATGGGGATTAACATAAGAATAAAAAAAAAAAGAAAATAAAAAATAAGAAAGAAAAAAAAAAACTAATGATGTAATGAATGGTGACTAACATAAAATAATAAAATTAAATTTAAAAGAATTCATTACAGATACTTTGTAAGACTATCTAGCAGTATTTACAAATGCTATGCTTTTCTGGGTTTGAGCTCAAGAAAATAAAGGGCATATGTCTACCAAATTATAGGTGCATAGCAGTTTTATTCACAATATG
>NW_027857550.1:0-257 GCF_054177405.1 Leptonychotes weddellii
AGGGGGGAGGGTCAGAGAGAGAGGCAGACTCCCTGCTGAGCAGGGAGCCCGACGTGGGACTCGATCCCGGGACTCCAGGATCATGACCTGAGCCGAAGGCAGTCGCTTAACCAACTGAGCCACCCAGGCGCCCCATCCACGCCCTAGTCTTCTCACCTCTGATATGGATAGGAAAACACCTACCTAATGGGGTTGCGGCAAGGAATAAAAGAAATGTATGAAGTGTGCTCAGCATTGGGCCCAACCCATGGTGGCTA
>NW_027857551.1:0-257 GCF_054177405.1 Leptonychotes weddellii
GATGCAAAATAACTATTTAAATTATAACTTACATTAGTTATTTTTAATAATATATTACAATTGTCCTATTTAAGTTTTTTATTGTATTATTTTTAAGTTCACCAATCAGCAACCACTAAACTTACTACACTGAGCCCTATGTGGAAAACTCTACTGTGAAATGAAGAATGAGATAAAAATAAATTCCTTTAAAAAAAAAATGCAGAGGGGGCAGAGCAAGATGGCAGGGGAGTAGGAGACCTGGATTTCGTGGGGTC
>NW_027857552.1:0-257 GCF_054177405.1 Leptonychotes weddellii
CTCTGTATGAACCTGTAATTTTACTCTATTTCAGTATAAGCATAAATGTATATGCTAAAGGCAAACAAGGGACTTGGGGATTATCCACACACACTTCTCCATTTGATCATAAAGTTCAACTTCATGCAATTTTACTGAGAATCACAAATCATATTAAGTGTTGATTTAAATTTTCTTGCAGATGTCATATGAAAGGATATAGCTCACTATGCACAGAAGTAGAATTTTTTTTTTTAAAGATTTATTTATTTAGGGCA
>NW_027857553.1:0-257 GCF_054177405.1 Leptonychotes weddellii
GGCCAGACCTGGGGGGTTCAAAGGAGGCCCTCATGGTGGTAAGACTGACAGTCACAGACTTTAAGGAAGAAAACCGCTTTTCCTTTGTTCATGCTCATTTCCTTCTCTCACCTTCGGAGAGACTATGTCCAGAGGATGACGGCCATACTGAGGACTTTGGGGAAGGGTGCCTGGAAACTGGCTCCTGAGCCTTATAGTCTGGGTCTCAAGCAGAAAACACAGGGAGCCTTTCAGCATTTCCCTTGACTAGCCCAGCT
>NW_027857554.1:0-257 GCF_054177405.1 Leptonychotes weddellii
CACCGGGGTCATGAGGAGTGGCCCATCATATACTTTCAAGTTGGGAGGGGGTTAGGAAAGCGTAAGTCTCTAAGGAATTTGGAAGCAAGGTTTCCAGGACCTCGAGGGGGCTAGCTGTTGTTGGGAAAATGTTATTTATTACTGTCTAATAAAACCTGAGTCGTGAGACCCTTTAGATGTATATCGGTGGGTCATATGCTTGGGGGGTGATTGCCAACACGTATCTTGGGGGGTTAGAGATAAAGGAAGTTTCCAAA
>NW_027857555.1:0-257 GCF_054177405.1 Leptonychotes weddellii
TCAAAATCGTGTCAGTAATGGATTATAATGGACCCTATAACAAAGAATCTATGTGTGTAGATACTGAAACCAAAGGGGTAGGAGGAAAGGGGGAGAAACTCGTTCTTCCAAAGATTATCAGCTAATGTAGAAAAATAATAAAATTTTTCTTAAGTCACTATTTCATAATCACCATCATGAAAATTAATTCAGGAAAATTTCATCAATAGATACCAAAATGATCGAAGGAAAGAAACTACATGCAAGGACTCAAAGTA
>NW_027857556.1:0-257 GCF_054177405.1 Leptonychotes weddellii
CTCAGTCAGTTAAGTGTCTGACTCTTGGTTTCGGTTCAGGTCATGATCTCAGGGTTGTTGAGATCGAGCCCCACATGGGGCTCCATGCTCAGCATGGAAACTGCTTGGGATTCTTCCTCTCCCTCTCCCTCCCCTGCTGCCCCTCCCCCTGCTTGTGTACACCTGCATGCATGAAACTCTCTCTCTCTGAAAACAACAAAAAAAAAAACAAAAAAAAAATACTTTAAAATGTTTAAAATGCAATGTCACTATTACCA
>NW_027857557.1:0-257 GCF_054177405.1 Leptonychotes weddellii
CCCCCCACCCACTCCCCTCTAGAACCCTCAGTTTGTTTCTCAGAGTCCATAGTCTCTCATGGTTTGTCTCCCCCTCTGATTTCCCCCCTTTCATTTTTCCCTTCCTACTATTACTTCTTCTTTTTTAACATATAATGTATTATTAGTTATCTACCACACATTTAATGAAGAGTTAATACCTATTCTTCTCAAACTATTCCAAAAAATAGAAGAGGCAAGAAAATTTCCAAACTCATTCTATGAGGCTGGCATTACCC
>NW_027857558.1:0-257 GCF_054177405.1 Leptonychotes weddellii
ATTTTGTATCTGAGTGCCCCAATTCTGAATATGAGTACTGGGGGTTTCAATTTCTCTTGTTTTTCCTTCTCCATTTGTAGTATGAGGACAACATGATATCCCTTATTACACCAAAATTCTCAGATTCTCTTAGGTCTGATGAAATTCCATAAAGAAACCAATACTTCACAAAACCCCTTAGGATTTGCAATCCTTCCAACGGCCGGGTCCTCTTCCCTGTCAGACAATGTTGTGGCCTCTACCTTCACAGAGAAAAT
>NW_027857559.1:0-1951 GCF_054177405.1 Leptonychotes weddellii
TATTATTGTCAATGTGTTTCTTTGCTTTTGTTATTAACTGGCTTATATAATTGGCTGCTCCCATGTTAGGGCCATAGATATTTACAATTGTTAGATCTTCTTTTGTATAAACCCTTTAAGTAGGATATAGTGTCCTTCCTCATCTCTTATTATAGGTCTTTGGTTTAAAATCTAATTTGTCTGATATAAGGATTGCCACCCTAGCTTTCTTTTGGTGTCCATTAGCATAGTAAATAGTTTTCCACCCCCTCACTTTCAATCTGGAGGTGTCTTTGGGTGTAAAATGAGTCTCTTGAAGACAACATATTGATGGGTCTTGTTTTTTTATCCATTCTGATACCCTGTGTCTTTTGATTGGGGCATTGAGCCCATTTACATTCAGGGTAACTATTGAAAGATAGGAATTTAGTGCCATTGTATTGTCTGTAAGGTGACTGTTACTGTATATTATCTGTGTTCCTTTCTGGTCTGTTACTTTTAAGCTCTCTCTTTGCTTAGCAGACCCCTTTCAATATTTCTTGTAGGGCTGGTTTCGTGTTTGCAAATTCCTTTAGTTTTTGTTTGTCTTGGAAGCTTTTTATCTCTCCTTCTATTTTCAATGATAGCCTCGATGGATAGAGTATTCTTGGCTGCATATTTTTCTCACTTAGTGCTCTGAATATATCATGCCAGTCCTTTCTGGCCTGCCAGGTCTCTGTGGATAAATCTATTGCCAATCTAATGTTTCTACCATTATAGGTTACAGATCCCTTGTCCCGTACTGCTTTCAAGATTTTCTCTTTGTCTCTGAGACTTGTAACTTTTACTATTAGATGTTGGGATGTTGACCTCTTTTTATTGATTTTTGAGGGGGGAATCTCTGTGCCTTCTGGATTTTGAAGCCTGTTTCCTTCCCCAAATTAGGGATGTTGTATGCTATAATTTGCTCCAGTATACCTTCTACCCCTCTCTCTCTTTCTTCTTCTTCTGGGATCCCAATTATTCTAATATTGTTTCATCTTATGGTATCACTTATCTTCGAATCCTGCCTCATGGTCCAGTAGTTGTTTATTTCTCTTTTTCTCAGCTTTTTTATTCTCCATCATTTGGTCTTCTATATCGCTGATTCTCTCTTCTGCCTCATTTATCCTAGCAGTTAGAGCCTCCATTTTTGATTGCACCTCATTAATAGCCTTTTTGATTTTGACTTGGTTAGATTTTAGTTCTTTTATTTCTCCAAGAAGGGTTTCCCTAGTATCTTCCATGCTTTTTTCAATCCCAGCTAGTATCTTTATAATTGTCAATCTGAACTCTAGTTCTGACATTTTACTAACGTCCATTTTAATTAAGTCCCTGGCAGTCAGTACTACCTCTTGTTCTTTTTTTTGAGGTGATTTTTTCCATCTTGTCATTTTGTCCACAGGACAATAGATGAATGAGAAAATAAAATGCTAACAGGGTAACAATGACCCCCCAAAAATATACACTAAACAAATCAGAAGAGACCTGAAACCGGGGGAAAAGAAAGGGAAAGAAAGAAAAAAAGAAAAAGAAAAAGATAAAAAAAAAAAGAATATGATCAAATACGATCAGGCTGGTGAATAGATCAGTGCCACACACTAGATTTGGGGCGTATTTTGGTCTGTTAGAAGAAAGCGCCTCCCAAAATTAAAGAAAGAAAAAATTATATATGTACAAAAATAAAGGTAAATATGATGAAGGGATGGAATATGACTGTAAAGATGAAAATTGTAAAAGATTTTATAGGAGGAATTGATAAGAAGTTGGTTGAAAAAAGAAAGAAGAGGGGTGCCTGGGTGGCTCAGTCAGTTAAGCATCTGCCTTCGGCTCAGGTCATGATCCCAGGGTCCTGGGATTGAGCCCCGCATTGGGCTCCCTGCTCTGCGGGAAGCCTGCTTCTCCCTCTCCCACTCCCCCTGCTTGTGTTCCCTCTCTCGCTGTGTCTCTCTCT
>NW_027857560.1:0-257 GCF_054177405.1 Leptonychotes weddellii
GGAGAAATGTCTTGTGCAGGCATACTTCGGAGATGCTGTGGGTTCCCTTCCAGACCATCTCCGTGAAGTGAACATTGCAATAAAGTAAGTCAGATGAATTTTTTGCTTTCCCAGTGCATACGAAAGTTATATTTGTACTATACTGTAGTCTATTAAGTGCCCAATAGCATTATGTCCAAAAAATGTTCATACCTTAATTAAAAAAGACCTTATTGCTAAAAAAAATACTAACCATCCTTTGTGCTCTAAGCTTTCAG
>NW_027857561.1:0-257 GCF_054177405.1 Leptonychotes weddellii
ACACAGCTGCTCTTGGGGAGGGACAATGCGGACTCCCTCTTAGTGACTGAAATGTTGGTTCTGCAAAAGGAGAGGAGGGAGACCGCTGTGGTAGGGGGCCTCCTGCTGTGGGAACCTCGCCTTCTGCGCCCTGCTGAGCCCCCAAAGTAGGTAGGGGATTATTGCCCCAGCCCCTGGGCTGAGCGAGGCCAGGCCTCCAGGGCCAAATGAGGGGGCTGCTGCTGGCTCTGCGCCAGCAGCGTGGAGGAGCCCCCAGG
>NW_027857562.1:0-257 GCF_054177405.1 Leptonychotes weddellii
ATGATGACTTTCTTGGGCCTGAGGCAATTTGATCTTTGTGGGCTCCTTCCTGTATTGAAAAAAAAAAAGTTAAAAATATTTGACAACCTCACTGATGTCAAGACAAGGATAATCTATGCTGGATCCATCATGACATATTCGTTACTATTACATTTACTTTTTTTCTTCATATTTTTTTTCTTTCTTTCTTTCTTTCTTTCTTTCTTTTTTTATTTTATTTTTTTTATTCTTATGTTAATCCCCATACATTACATCAT
>NW_027857563.1:0-257 GCF_054177405.1 Leptonychotes weddellii
TTTTAGAGAGGTGGGGAGGGGCAGAGGGAGAGAGAAAAAGAATCTTAAGCAGATTCCACGCTGAGTGTGGAGCCTGACGAGGGGTTTGATCTCATGACCCTGAGATCATGACCTGAGCTGAAATGAAGAGTTGGATGCTTAATCAGCTGAGCCACCCAGGCACCCTTACAAGAGACATTTTTGAAGCAATGGGTGAAACGTGAATGGGATCTTGAATATATCCATGTAAATTATCTGATTTTGATGGTTATGTTGCA
>NW_027857564.1:0-257 GCF_054177405.1 Leptonychotes weddellii
TCTCATTCTCTCTGTCTCAAATAAATAAATAAAATCTTTAAAAAAAAAAAAAGAAACTTTTGATCATACTAGAAGAAACATAGCCATACATTTGGAATCTGTACTCAAACTACACATGCAAGGAGGACAATATTCTGCTTAAACAACTGATTTGCTGCTGCCATTTGTCTACTGTTTGTCTAATATTAACAATTATAAACAGAGCCGTGCAACCAGTATTTGGAACAATCCTTACAGTGTTACAGTGTCAGGCATAA
>NW_027857565.1:0-257 GCF_054177405.1 Leptonychotes weddellii
GCCATAATTTGAGGATTTTTTGAAAAAATAAAATCCTATCGAGGCAGATGGAGATGGACACAGGTTTTGAGTTCATGTAACCATTTCCCATGAGAGACAAATGAGCTCTAGGTGCAAGTCAGCAGAAGAATTTTTCATAGAGTTTCTGCTGGGGGAGCTTCCCAGAGTGATTTAGTGGGGGCAGGGGGTGGGGTTTGGGCGGCCTCTCTCCTGATGCCACCGCCAAGCTGTTGGCCGGGGCTGCTATCTTTTCAAGG
>NW_027857566.1:0-257 GCF_054177405.1 Leptonychotes weddellii
GGAAGGAAGGAAGGAAGGAAGGAAGGAAGGAAGGAAGGAAGGAAGGAAGGAAGGAAGGAAGGAAGGAAGGAAGGAATGGCATTCGGTATTGTTGATACATTTTTCCATCTTAAAGTCATCTTTGTGTCATAACTCAATGTTCTTCTTATTCCCCTTTTATATCTGTAACATCTCATTTGCAGTCATTATTTTTTTATTTTTTCTGGCTTCACCCTTAAATATTAAAATTTTTCAAGGTTCTTAACTTTACACAGAGA
>NW_027857567.1:0-257 GCF_054177405.1 Leptonychotes weddellii
TTTTAGAGAGGTGGGGAGGGGCAGAGGGAGAGAGAAAAAGAATCTTAAGCAGATTCCACGCTGAGTGTGGAGCCTGACGAGGGGTTTGATCTCATGACCCTGAGATCATGACCTGAGCTGAAATGAAGAGTTGGATGCTTAATCAGCTGAGCCACCCAGGCACCCTTACAAGAGACATTTTTGAAGCAATGGGTGAAACTTGAATGGGATCTTGAATATATCCATGTAAATTATCTGATTTTGATGGTTATGTTGCA
>NW_027857568.1:0-257 GCF_054177405.1 Leptonychotes weddellii
TCAAAATCGTGTCAGTAATGGATTATAATGGACCCTATAACAAAGAATCTATGTGTGTAGATACTGAAACCAAAGGGGTAGGAGGAAAGGGGGAGAAACTCTTTCTTCCAAAGATTATCAGCTAATGTAGAAAAATAATAAAATTTTTCTTAAGTCACTATTTCATAATCACCATCATGAAAATTAATTCAGGAAAATTTCATCAATAGATACCAAAATGATCGAAGGAAAGAAACTACATGCAAGGACTCAAAGTA
>NW_027857569.1:0-257 GCF_054177405.1 Leptonychotes weddellii
CCAACTGAGCCACCCAGGCGCCCCATCTCTATACATTTTTTAAGTTTTGTTTTATTTAAATTTTTAAACATCTTTAACACTAAAAAAAAAAAAACTAATAAATGTGAATTTTTCAAAGTTGTAAACAGAAAACAATACTTTTCCTTTAGGACAACCAAAGTCAAGAAACTGAGCCTGTGAGCTAATTTCAAACTACAAACCATAGAAATGCAAGTCCAACCATCTTGTGTAATTGGAGCCAAATTCTTCCACCCCAT
>NW_027857570.1:0-1951 GCF_054177405.1 Leptonychotes weddellii
GGGAGCCCGATGCGGGACTCCATCCCAGGACCCTGGGACCACAACCTGAGCAGAAGGCAGATGCTTAATGACTGAGCCACCCAGGCGCCCCCCCCCCCAAAGCAATTCTTGATCTTGAGGTTGTGGGTTTGAGCCCTACGTTGGGTGTAGAGATTACTTAAAAGTAAAATCTTAAAAAAAAAAAAAAAAGAATCAGGGGTGCCTGGGTGGCACAGTCGGTTGAAAGTCTCAGTTTCAGCTCAGTCGTGGTCTTGGGGTTGTGGGATCGAGGCCTGAACTGGGCTCTGCACTCAGTGCGGAGTCTGCTTGGGACTCTCTCTACCTCTTCCCCTGCCCTGCCCCGCCACGTGCTCCCTCTGTAGAGAGAGAGAGTAAGAGAGAGAGAGAGAACACGAGCAGGGTGAGGGGCAGGAGGAGAAGCAGACTCCCCGCTGAGCAGGGAGCCTGATGTGGGGCTCGATCCCAGGACTCCAGGATCATGACCTGAGCCCAAGGCAGACGCCTAACTGACCTAGCCACCCAGGCACCCCACAATCTTGCCTTTTCTATACAAGTTGTACTTCAGAATACCAAAGAGCTGATGGGTGAAGGTTCTTTATAAAAGAATTCCAGTTAATTAAGTGCAGAAGAGATAAAAGAATTAGAATATCACAATTTTGCAGCCCCTAATAAAATAATGGGTGTATCACCATTAGTCAATGTCACTAATAGTTGCTGAATCCATTAGGTAAAAAGCTGATGGAGAACTTTATAATGGATGGACCAGTCTGATGATCCCTGAACCAAATGACCAATCTTAACATCTCAAAAAGAGATAATAATGCAAATAAGTAGTTAATGTTATGAACTAGGGTTTTCCTGTTCTGATGAGATGAATAAGAAGTAAATAGCACTACCTATGATGAATTATTTTAAATAAAGCAAACCTGAATCTAATCAAGACTTTAAATTACAAGGATGCAGTCATCAAAATCTGGAATGTGGAAATTCTTCAGAGCAAACAACCTGGTTTCTTCAATAAATAAATTGCAAGGAAAATAAATGGAGGGAAACATGTAGGCTAAAAAAGATTTAAGAGACAAAGCAATGAAATGCAACATGTTGACTTTGTTTGGAAAACAAATTCGACACAATTGTAAAAGCAAGATTGACGATCAGAGAAAGTTAAATAATGTGAGGTTCATAATACTTGAGGTTTTTTAAAAAAGGTTTTATTTATTTTTTTAGAGAGAGTGAACGAGCGCGGGGAAAGGGGAGCAGAGGAAAAGGGAGAGAATCTTAAGCAGGCTCCATGCTGAGCATGGAGCATGGAGTCCAAACTCACGACCTTGAGAACAAGACCTGAGCTGAGATCAAGAGTCAGACAGTTAACCGACTGAGCCACCCCACCAGAAACAATTCTAACTGCTATTACATATATTATTTTATTTAACTTTTCCTCAAAGCCTTTATCTTTCCATTAACATCAACAATATATATATATATATTTTTTTTTCTCAGTTAAAATACTGTGGGAAGCAGCCTATAGTATCTAAAGATATTACAAATTCCTTTTGATGGCTGCATAGTGTTCCATTGTGTGGACCTGTCATTGTTTATTCAGCTGAGGTTTAGCAAGGTTAAGCAGCTTGCCCAAAATCACTCAGCTGGTGCTGGTAGGATTAGGACCAAGGTCTGGCTGACTCCAAAGCCTGTATTCTAAATTAGTGCTTCCCAGACTTTAATACATATATGAATCCCCTGGGACTTTTGCTAAAATTGCAGATAAGGTGGGTCTGAGATTCTGCGTTTCTTACAAACTCCTAATTATGCAAAGCAAGACCAGCCTAGAAAACTTGTTCTGAGCATTGACTGCACATTGGGATCACCTGGGAAATATTAAAAACTTAGTGATAGGGGCGCCTGGGTGGCTCAGTCGTTGAGCGTCTGCCTTCAGCTCAGGTCATGATCC
>NW_027857571.1:0-257 GCF_054177405.1 Leptonychotes weddellii
CATGAGAGACAATGGACTCTGAGAAACAAACTGAGGGTTCTAGAGGGGAGGGGGGTGAGGGATTGGTTAGCCTGGTGATGGGTATTAAAGAGGGCACATACTGCATGGAGCACTGGGTGTTACACAAAAACAATGAATCGTGGATCACGACATCAAAAACTAATGATGTATTGTATGGTGATGAATATAACATAATAAAATAAAATGAAAAAAAAAGAGCTACCAAAGAGTGACTTGAAAATGCATGCCTCTTCCTC
>NW_027857572.1:0-257 GCF_054177405.1 Leptonychotes weddellii
TTGAGGATCACTGCTGTCCCTTGATGGGGAGGTCTCTTGTAGACTCTGTGTCTTTGCCGGGTCTTCTCAGGAGCAGAAGCAGCAGGACCCAGGTCCATCCCTCCCTGAACTGCCAACTCCCCCCTGCCCTGCCCCACACATTGTAAACACTGGAATTATTTATAGAGTGAATGTCTGTAGCAGATTTTGAATTTTTTTTAATTTATTTTTTATTTTTTTTTAAGATTTTATTTATTTATTTGACAGAGAGAGAGACA
>NW_027857573.1:0-257 GCF_054177405.1 Leptonychotes weddellii
CTAGGGATAATACAGGATTCACAAATCCAGAACACATACCCCCAACCACTTTCTGTATGGGGATCTTACATCAAGGACTACTATCCCCCTACACTAATCACCCCAGGGGCAGGTACCAGATAACTAGAAACACCTTTTATTTATTTATTTTTTTGTTTTTTTGTTTTTGTTTTTTATTCTTATGTTAATCCCCATACATCATTAGTTCTAGATGAAGTGTTCCATGATTCATTGTTTGTGCATAACACCCAGTGCTC
>NW_027857574.1:0-257 GCF_054177405.1 Leptonychotes weddellii
GCCTCAGTTTCCTTGTGTGTAAATAGGTGTATGTTACAGTGTTTTATTTATTTATTTATTTTTTTTAAAGATTTTATTTATTTATTTGAGAGAGAGAGAGCAGGAGACGGGGGAGGGTCAGAGGGAGAAGCAGACTCCCTGCCAAGCAGGGAGCCCGATGCGGGACTCGATCCCGGGACTCCAGGATCATGACCTGAGCTGAAGGCAGTCGCTTAACCAACTGAGCCACCCAGGCGCCCTGTTACAGTGTTTTAAAT
>NW_027857575.1:0-257 GCF_054177405.1 Leptonychotes weddellii
CCACCCTCCATGAAGTCGCAGTCGGCCATGACGGAAGAGTTTACACACTGAAGTTGGCAAGTACTGTAAATAGGGGTGTTTTCTTCCTCTGAGAGCCGGTTCTTAAACATTTACCAGCCAGCCACTGTCCCAAGAGGCATGTTAGAAATCAGGCAGTGGACCTCAGCTAAAATTCTTCTCCTTAGCCTCTCAGGGCTGGGAGGGGCCCTGAAGGTTTCCAAGATGGCAGCAGAAGAAGAAACAGGTGCTCGAGAAGT
>NW_027857576.1:0-257 GCF_054177405.1 Leptonychotes weddellii
CTTTGATGATGAGTGATGTTAAGCATGTTTTTATGGGTCTGTTGGCCATCCAGATGTTTTCTTTGGAAAAATGTCTATTCATGTCTTATGCCCATTTCTTAACTGGATTATGTGTTCTTTGGGTGTTGAGGTTCAGTTATGTCATTTGCAAATATCTTCTCTCATTTCATAGGCTGCCTTTTAGTTTTGTTGAATGTTTTCTTCACTGTGCAGAATCTTTTTAACTTGATGAAGTCCCAATAATTCATTTTTGCTTT
>NW_027857577.1:0-257 GCF_054177405.1 Leptonychotes weddellii
CCCTCTCATGCTCTCTGTCTCTCATTCTCTCTGTCTCAAATAAATAAATAAAATCTTTAAAAAAAAAAAAAGAATGGAGTGGGTGGGGTGAAGAAGAGCCAGAAGCCAGATGATGCCCTGTCCGATAGATAGCGGCAGAAAGTTTGGACTTTATTCAGATATTAGGGGCAGCCATCGGAGACACTGGATCAGAAGAACCGTATGACCTAATTTATTTTTTTCAAAAGACTTCTTTGGTATTGGGCAAGACTGGATTA
>NW_027857578.1:0-257 GCF_054177405.1 Leptonychotes weddellii
ATGATGACTTTCTTGGGCCTGAGGCAATTTGATCTTTGTGGGCTCCTTCCTGTATTGAAAAAAAAAAAGTTAAAAATATTTGACAACCTCACTGATGTCAAGACAAGGATAATCTATGCTGGATCCATCATGACATATTCGTTACTATTACATTTACTTTTTTTCTTCATATTTTTTTTCTTTCTTTCTTTCTTTCTTTATTTTTTTATTTTATTTTTTTTATTCTTATGTTAATCCCCATACATTACATCATTAGT
>NW_027857579.1:0-257 GCF_054177405.1 Leptonychotes weddellii
ATAATCACTTATATGTAATAAAGCTACACACAACAAAAAACATGTATATATTTAATGTATGAATAAAATCTACAAGTACAGGTAAAAACATTCCCTTTACTTCTGAAGAGGTTAAACGTTGTCAGAAGATACCAATCCCCACCCGCAGTCCCCAATTTTTTTTAAATAGAAAGTAAGAGGGGCACCTGGGTGGCTCAGTCAGTTAAGTGCTTGCCTTCATCTCAGGTCATGTTCCCAGGGTCCTGAGATCGAGCCCT
>NW_027857580.1:0-257 GCF_054177405.1 Leptonychotes weddellii
ATAAAGTATTTAAAATTGGGGGAAACAGAAATTGCAGAATTAATTCCATAAAAATGCCGTCATCTTATACTTACTGAAGCCACATTCACGAAATCGTCATCTGAGAGGGTTTCCAACATTTCGGAGACAGAGGTTCGGATCAGTTTAAGTGTCAATCCACTAACACTTCCACTCCTATTTAAAAAAAAAAAAAAAAAAAAAATGGGTCCCTGACCACGTACTGAAGCAACACCACACATCAGAAGGAAAGGAGACTT
>NW_027857581.1:0-1951 GCF_054177405.1 Leptonychotes weddellii
TATGGTTGCACTTATTTGTGGAACATAAGGAATAGCATGGAGGACATTAGGAGAAGGAATGGAAAAATGAAGGGGGGGTGAAATCGGAGGGAGAGATGAACCATGAGAGACTATGGACTCTGAGAAACAAACAGGGTTTTAGAGGGAGGGGTTAGGGGGGATTGGTTAGCCTGGTCATGGGTATTAAGGAGGGCACGTACTGGATGGAGCACTGAGTGTTATACGACAAGAATGGATCATGGATCACCACATCAAAAACTAATTATGTATTGTATGGTAACTAGCATAACATAATAAAATTTAAAAAAAAAGAAAAAAAGGTCCTTAGGAATAACCTAATGATAGAGGTAAAGGATCTGTACTCTGAAAAATATAGAACTCTTATGAAAGAAATTGAGGAAGACACAAAGAAATTGGAAAACATTCCATGCTCGTGGATTGAAAGAACAAATATTATTAAAATATCTATGCTATCCAAAGCAATCCACACAGTCAAAGCAATCCCTATCCACATACCATCAACACTTTTCACAGAGCTGGAAAAAGCAATCCTAAAATTTGTATGGGAACAGAAAAGATCCCAAATAGCCAGAGGAAAGTTGAAAAAGAAAACCAAAGCCAGAGCCATCATAATTCCAGGCTTCAAGCTATATTACAAAGCTGTAATCATCAAGACAGTATAGTATTGGCACAAAAACAGACACATAGATCAATGGAATAGAAAAGAGAACCAAAATATGGACCCTCAACTCTATGGTCAAGTAATCTTTGACAGCAGAGGAAAGAATATCCAATGGAAAAAAGACAGTCTCTTCAACAGATGGTGTTGGGAAAATTGGACAGCCAGATGCAGAAGAATGAAACTGCTCCACTTTCTTACACCATACACAAAAATAAACAAACTCAAAATGGATGAAAGACCTAAATGTGAGACAGGAATCCATCTAAATCCTAGAAGAAAACACAGGCAACCACCTCTTTGACCTAGGTGGCAGTAACTTCTTGCTAGACATGTCTCCAAAAGACAAGAGAAACAAAAGCAAAAATGAAATATTGGGACCTCATCCAGATAGAAAGCTTTTGCCAGCAAAGGAAACAGTCCACAAAACTAAAAGGCTACCTATGGAATGGGAGAAGATATTTGCAAATGTCTTGTCAGATAAAGTGCTAGTATCGAAAATCTGTAAAGAACTTATCAAACTCAACACCCAAAAAACAAACAAACAAAAAAATCAGCAATTGCACTGCTAGGTATTTATCCAAATGGTACAAACATAGTGATTCAAGGGGGCACATGCACCCCAATGTTTATAGCCACAATGTCCACAATAGCCAAAATATGGAAAGAGTTGTCCATCGATAGATAAGTGGATAAATACAAAGGAATACTACTCAGCCATCAAAAATAATGAAATTGTGCCATTTGCAACAAAGTGGATGGAACTAGAGGGTATTATGCTAAGTGAAATAAGTCAGTCAGAGAAAAGGAAATACCATATGATTTCATTCATATGTGGGATTTAAGAAACAACAGAAGAACGTCAGAGAAGGGAAACAAAAATAAAATAAGATGAAAATAGGGAGGTAAAGCATATGAGATGCTGAAATCTAGGAAACAAAGTGAGGGTTGCTGGAGGGGAGGTGATGAGAGAATTGGCAATTGGGTGATGGACATTAAGGAGGGCACTTGCTGTAATGAGCACTGGGTGTTATATGCAACGATGAATCACTAAATTCTACCCCAGAAATTAATATAGTTTTCTAAATCTGATTGTCTATTTTTCTTTGTTCTTTTTTAAAAACAATTTTCATCATAAATGTACACTTTAATCCTCATCTGCTTTATCCCCCATCCCTCCCCCACCAACCTCCTCTGTGGTAATCATCAGATAGTTCTCTATAATTAAGATTCTGTTTCTCCTTTTCTCTCTCTCTCTTTCTGCTCATTTGT
>NW_027857582.1:0-257 GCF_054177405.1 Leptonychotes weddellii
AAAATGGTGCGGCCACTTTGGATAATAGTTGGTCAGTTCCTCCAACTGTTGTGTTTTTTTGTTTTTTTTTAAGATTTTATTTATTTGAGAGAGCGAGGGAGAGAGAAAGAGAGAGCATGAGCAGGAGGAGGGGCAGAGGGAGAAGCAGACGCCCTGCTGAGCAGGGAGCCCCATGTATGGCTTGATCCCAGGACCCTGGATCTTGACCTGAGCCAAAGGCAGACACTTAACCGACTGAGCCACCCAGGCACCCCCCT
>NW_027857583.1:0-257 GCF_054177405.1 Leptonychotes weddellii
TCTTTCTCTGATTGACTTATTTCGCTCAGCATAATACCCTCCAGTTCCATCTACGTCATTGCAAATGGCAAGATCTCATTCCTTTTGATGGCTGCATAATATTCCATTGTATATATATACCACATCTTCTTTATCCATTCATCTGTTGATGGACATCTTGGCTCTTTCCACAGTTTGGCTATTGTGGACATTGCTGCTATAAACATCGGGGTGCACGTACCCCTTCGGATCCCTACATTTGTATCTTTGGGGTAAAT
>NW_027857584.1:0-257 GCF_054177405.1 Leptonychotes weddellii
GAATAAACTTAACCAAATAGGTAAAGGATCTGTACTCTGAAAACTATAGAACACTTATGAAAGAAATTGAGGAAGACACAAAGAAATGGAAAAATTTTCCATGCTCATGGGTTGGAAAAATAAATATTATTAAAATGTCTATGCTTCCAAGCTGGTTCTTTGAAAGAATTAACAAGATTGATAAACCCCTGGCCAGACTTATAAAAAAGAAAAGAGAAATGACCCAAATCAATAAAATCATGAATGAAAGAGGAGAG
>NW_027857585.1:0-257 GCF_054177405.1 Leptonychotes weddellii
GCAGGAGATCAGAGTGCCATATACTTAAGATAGCAAAGAGTACTTTGCAGGTGTGATTAAATTAAGGATCTTGAGATGGAGAGATTATCCTGGATTATTTGGGTCAGCCCAGTATAATCATCTGGGTCCTTATAAGTGAAATAGGGAGTAAGGAATGTCAGCATGAGACGCGACCAGCTGTTCATGGCTTTGAAGATAGAGGAAGGGACCAGGAGGCAAAGAATGTGGGAAGCCTCTAAAAGGTAGAAAAGGCGAGG
>NW_027857586.1:0-257 GCF_054177405.1 Leptonychotes weddellii
GGAGGGTCAGAGGGAGAAGCAGACTCCCTGCCGAGCAGGGAGCCCGATGCGGGACTCGATCCCGGGACTCCAGGATCATGACCTGAGCCGAAGGCAGTCGCTTAACCAACTGAGCCACCCAGGCGCCCCTTGGAAAGTTATTTCTTAGAATATTCAGTCCCATAGGCTAACAGATTTCCACAGGGTGGCTGTGGAGAGGTGGCATACCGTACGATCAGGATACACTCCATGTAGTCTTCCACCTGACTCTGAAAATG
>NW_027857587.1:0-257 GCF_054177405.1 Leptonychotes weddellii
CCCCCCACCCACTCCCCTCTAGAACCCTCAGTTTGTTTCTCAGAGTCCATAGTCTCTCATGGTTTGTCTCCCCCTCTGATTTCCCCCCTTTCATTTTTCCCTTCCTACTATTACTTCTTCTTTTTTAACATATAATGTATTATTAGTTATCTACCACACATTTAAAGAAGAGTTAATACCTATTCTTCTCAAACTATTCCAAAAAATAGAAGAGGCAAGAAAATTTCCAAACTCATTCTATGAGGCTGGCATTACCC
>NW_027857588.1:0-257 GCF_054177405.1 Leptonychotes weddellii
GGAGGGTCAGAGGGAGAAGCAGACTCCCTGCCTAGCAGGGAGCCCGATGCGGGACTCTATCCCGGGACTCCGGGATCATGACCTGAGCCGAAGGCAGTCGCTTAACCAACTGAGCCACCCAGGCGCCCCGAACAAATTTTGTTTTTTTGAGGCGTTCAAGGAACTGCGGAATCTGAGGATTGTTAATCCCTCCAAGAAGATAGTCTCTTATTTTCTTAATCACATTTTTTGCCTTTTTTTTTTCTTTGCGATTTACC
>NW_027857589.1:0-257 GCF_054177405.1 Leptonychotes weddellii
GACTCCAGGATCATGACCTGAGCCGAAGGCAGTCGCTTAACCAACTGAGCCACCCAGGCACCCCCGAGGCAGGAACTTTCTAAAAGATCAAGTCACTTCTGGTTCCAAACAAGATGGGACAGTTGCACAGGCTGCAGACTGATGCCAACCTCAGAGTTATGCCCATTCACTAATACAAGTACTCAGGGAAACTCTTGGAGAAATTCAGGAGGGGGGAAATTGGGGAAAACAGCAGCCTGAGACAGGAGAGGCCTCAT
>NW_027857590.1:0-257 GCF_054177405.1 Leptonychotes weddellii
CCCTCTCCCTGCTCACTTGATCTCTAATTAATTAATTAATTAAAATCTTAAAAAGTTTCATCACGTTGTTAGTGGTGACAAGGAGCTGGATGTGTCCTGGGTATCCATAATTTGGTAGGGAGATCAGTCATGTATGGTACTGGAGGATGAAATACCACCCAGCAGTTCAAAATAATGAACTCTAGTAATAGAGCAACACAGAGAGACTTCAGAATCCTAGCATCGAGGAAACCAAGTTAGAAGTAGAATAAGATTCA
>NW_027857591.1:0-257 GCF_054177405.1 Leptonychotes weddellii
GTTAGTTAACTATTAATTAAATCTTTTTTAAAGAAGAAGAAAATTTGCCAGTGATTACTAGAGTTGTGGGATGATGGATAATTTTTACTTCTCATTTTCTATTTTTACCATCACAAATTTCTGTAATGCCTACATATAGCTTTTATTTCAAAAGCTAGATGCTGGTTCCCAGAGCAGGTAGATTAGGTAAACAGCCCTCGTTAGAAAATGCTTTCTAGGGGCGCCTGGGTGGCTCAGTTGGTTAAGCGACTGCCTTC
>NW_027857592.1:0-1951 GCF_054177405.1 Leptonychotes weddellii
CCCTTGCCCGGTCTGGGCTGAGTAATCTGCTTGGGTTTGCTCTCGGGAGCTTTTGTTCCCGGGAAGCTTTCCCTACAACTTTGGAGGATGAGAGTGAAAATGGCGGCCTCCCAATCTCCACCCCGGAGGAGCCGAGAACTCGGGGCCCCACTCCTCAGTGAGCCTCCAGAGAAAAGCAGTCAATCACTCCTGTCTCCCTGGTCTCCGGCCTCACTCCGTGCTCACCCGGCCTGTCACCGAGCATTTCTATCTCTGGCACCTGACTTGGTGTGGAGTCTCCAAATCCAGCAGATCCCTGTGGTGCGCTCCCATGCCACTCTTCCTGGGGGAGGAAGGAGGGTCTCCCTGATCTGCCGCTTGTTGGGTCCCTGCTGGAGGAGCAGTGGCCTGACTGTGCCGCGGATCATGGTTTTTGGCAACCCTGAGCTGAGAGCCCGCTCCTCGGCTCTGTCTCTGCAGCCGGCTTCCCCGCTCTGGTACCTGGGAGCTCTGCCGCACTCAGGCACCCCTGGTCTTTCTGTGACCCCGAGGGTCCTGAGACCACACTGTCCCAGCGAGGGTTCCATCCCCCCGCTTAGCCACTGGAGCAACATCCCTCAGAGGAGCTGACTTCTAAAAGTTCTGATTTTGTGCTCCTCTGCTCTATCACTTGCCGGTAGCAGCTGACAGAGGCCCCCTCCGCTGCCATCTATCCTCCCAAATATCGCCTTGGATTCACTTCTCCGCACATCCTACCTTCCAGAAAGTGGTCGCTTTTCTGTTCAGAGAGTTGTTGCTATTCTTTTCTTGATCTCCTGTTGAGTTCGTAGGTGTTCAGAATGGTTTGATCCCTATCTAGCTGAATTCCTGGGACCAGACGAAATCCAGGTCTCCTACTCCTCCGCCATCTCGCTCTGCCCCTACCCACTCTTCTTTATCCCCACTACTTCTTCCCTAGCTTGGATCATTGCCATATCTTTCCTGCATTGCCCTCTCCACCTATAGCTCTGATTTCTGGGTGATCACAGTCTGAGTCTCCATTCTGCAGCCAACCCTTGAGATTAAACTCAGGTGTTGCTCCTGCTATCTTCCATTCCCCGGGCTTCTGCCCTACATTTTTCTTATCTCTACTACACAGTTTTTTCACCCTCAATATTATAGTTGCCTATTCCCTAGCTTGACTTCCATTCTAGTTCTTGGATGACTTAAAGGCAGGGTAATTGTTACATAACAAGTTCACCATAAATATTTATTGTGAAAATCTCTGCCTCTTGTGGTAGAATATCTCATCTTTGGATAAGTCTTTCTGTTAAAAATTTTTCCCTCAGGGGTGTTTGGTGGCTCAACTGGTTAAGCATCTGACTCTTGATTTCAGCTTAGGTCATGATCTTAGGGTTGTGAGACTGAGCCCCGTATCGGGCTCTGTACTGGGCTTGGAGCCTGCTTAAGATTCTCTCTTTCCCTCTCCTTCTGCCCCTCCCCCCAAAAGACAAATAAATAAATAAATAATTTTTCCTTCATACTGAACTGGAATTGATCATCCTAGAATTTATACTCATTCATTGTAATTATATTCTGCAACTATAAGCCTGAGGTTTTCTAGAACATAATATCCAATTTCAAATATGCCATGCCTTTATAAAACATCACAAGGTCTTGGAAATTTTCAACTTTCAGTATTCAAACCACATGCTCTAGAATGCCTCTCATACTTGGAAGTGGCACAAATACTCTTTGTCATGTAATGTGTCCTGATTTCTGGTTTGGAAAGTTTAGGAACTGCACAGTATGAAACTAATCTAATGCCTCTGCTTGGCACAGCCCTTTAGTTATTTGAAGTCAACCATCATGTCTCACTTTTTCCTAGGCTGATTTTTTTTTTTTTCCTTATTATTCCTTTAATATCTATAGGGTTTTTATCATACTGCTTCTTTTATTTCTTTCTTTTTTTTTATTCTTATGTTAATCCCCA
>NW_027857593.1:0-257 GCF_054177405.1 Leptonychotes weddellii
AGTTATTTATCACAGATAGATTCATAATTGCCCCAAACTGGGAACAATCCGAGATGTGTCCCTCAAATGGTGAATAAACAATCTGTGATACACCCAACCAACAGCTAGGCAGCAACAAAAAGAAATGAACTATTGATCCATGCAATAGCATAGTGGCTCTCAAAGGTATTATGTTATATGCAAGAAGCCAGAATCAAAAGGCTACATCCTATCTGATTCCATGTATATGATATTCTGCAAAGACAAAATGATAAGGA
>NW_027857594.1:0-257 GCF_054177405.1 Leptonychotes weddellii
CATTTATATTCTAATAAATTATGAACAGGAGAAAAACAAAACAGAGGGACGAATATGAGATTTCACACAAAAGGGTGGTGGTTCAAGCCACATCTCTACTATATTTTGCAACATGACACTAGGCAAGTCACTGTATCTCTCTAAATCTTAATTTCCTCATTATAAGATTGATGAACAAGCCTGAAGAACAGGATTTTAGAAGCACCCAAAACAACTACAGATTACAGTACATATTATACAGTAGATCCTCCATCTCT
>NW_027857595.1:0-257 GCF_054177405.1 Leptonychotes weddellii
AGGAGGTGATAAGGGCATGAATCCATAACAGTGTCAAAAGTAGGCACGTGCTGGGGCACCTGGGAGGCTCAGTTGGTTAAGTGTCTGACTCTTGATTTTGGTTTAGGTCATGATCTTGGGGTCCTGAGATTGAGCCCCCATCAGGCTGCACACTCACTGGGGGGTCTGCTTAAGATTTTTGGTCTACCTCTGCCCCTCCCCTACCCCCGCTCATATGTGCTCTCTCTTTAAAAAAAAAAAAAAGTAGTGAAGTGCTT
>NW_027857596.1:0-257 GCF_054177405.1 Leptonychotes weddellii
TATCATTCGGATGTGATTGAGAACTTAGGTAAGACTAGCAATAGATACAGCTAAAAACAGGAAAGGAATATGGCTGCCATAAGAACCAATTACAAAAGACAGTATCATATAGTATAAACAGCAGCCACAGGAATGGAGCTGGTTGCTCACGCATTTAGAATTTGCTTGAGCCTTATCTCGAGCATACCAGTTCCCTAGACGCAGTGTTGCTGGGCATGTCCAACATTATGTCTTTGTAGATTCAGACATCACGCAGG
>NW_027857597.1:0-257 GCF_054177405.1 Leptonychotes weddellii
GTTTCATGCTGAATCCTCTGTTTGAATGTGAATATTGAACCTTCTTTAAAAAAAGGCCGTGTGCATTTGAAAATTGGAAGTATCTGTCTGATCCTAATTTTCATTGCAATACTGCAGAATTGCTCACTCTTGTTTCTATACCTTCTCCTTTACTGAAATGGAATGAAGGCAAGTTTGAGTGGTTTTATTCTCAGTCATCAGGATGTAGCCAACTGTCCGGCATTCCTTCTAGAGGTATCGTGGGATCTTGGTAGCTT
>NW_027857598.1:0-257 GCF_054177405.1 Leptonychotes weddellii
CCTCTCTAACCTCATTTCCCTTGTGTGTCAAATAGGGGCAGGATTGCGTCCCCCACAGGAGGCCGTGTGACGGTGCCTAAGAGAAACCAGCCCACAAGACTGTCCTCACTGCCAGGCAGCTCTTCCCGCAGGCTTCCCAGACGCACCTGCCTACCTCGCCTCCCCAGAATGTGCGGGGAGGTCTCCAGTGCTTCTGGTCGAGGTCCTCACAGCTTGGGGATCAGTCACTTTTCCCCACGTGCTGTCAGTTTTCTCCT
>NW_027857599.1:0-257 GCF_054177405.1 Leptonychotes weddellii
AGCTCAGAGTTTCCCTGCACGCCCCACACCCGGGGATCTGCCCTGAACACCTCAGCGTGCACGTGGGCTCACCCCAGCCACCAGACAGTCTGGCCCTCGCTACGGGGTCTCCGAGGTGTCTCCCTGCCATTGGTCCAGGTGGAAGTCCTCCGAGGATCCCCTCTACCCACCCTCAGGGAAGCGACACCTCTCCATCCCAGAGGCCAGGGTCTTGCGCCGGCCCTGACATGCAGCTGGGGGGCTTTGCCGTGGCCCTG
>NW_027857600.1:0-257 GCF_054177405.1 Leptonychotes weddellii
CCAGGCGCCCCTGTCCAATAAATTTTTAACTTTGAAGAAAATAATGCAAAATATCTCAATTTTTGGTACTGAATACATGCTTTTAAAATATTAGCAAAACCAAATTAAACAACACATTAAAGGGATCAAACACCACGATCAAATGGGATTTATCCAGGGAGGCAAGGGTGGTTCCATATCTGCAAATGAATCAATATGATAAACCACATTAAAAAATGAATAAAAATCACATGATCATGTCAATATACGCAGAACAA
>NW_027857601.1:0-257 GCF_054177405.1 Leptonychotes weddellii
AAACTGGTCACACCAGTTTAAATGACCTGACCTATTCTCAGGACTGAGGCTCTGAACGGGACAGGGAGCGACCCACCCACTCAACTTCTGCACCACAGAACTTCTTTCGAGTTTCAAAAGCTCAGCTGAAGGGGTTCGGAGCAAGTTTCCCCAACACGGGCCACATTAGCACGTGGACTATTTTCAGCTGAAGGTAATCAAGACCCTGTGGGCTCCAGGGAAACTCCAGGGCCCCTCCCTTAACTACCTGGAAGAAT
>NW_027857602.1:0-257 GCF_054177405.1 Leptonychotes weddellii
AGGAACCAAAGTGAAAAGAAGACAGAGAATCTTTACCCGTTCCATGATTCCAGCTTCAGAAAAGACCATATTCAAGCACAAGGCAGAGAGATTGCTGCAGAAGGTTACGTTAGAATTGTGTTGAGATTATTGGCAGAAAGAGGAAGCTAGATGAATACTCCCTGGTAAATGCTACCTGGGTATTTTGGAAAAAATGCTCCTGATACCAGAAGACCTGCAACCATGAAGATATTGTGTGGCTTTAATCCAGTAACTGA
>NW_027857603.1:0-717 GCF_054177405.1 Leptonychotes weddellii
GGCTGAGGTCGAAGAGGTTGCTGCCTGAGTTCTCCTTTAGGATTTTGGACTCCTGTCTCACATTTAGGTCTTTCAACCATTTTGAGACTATTTTTGTATGTGGTGTAAGGAAATGATCCAGTTTCATTCTCCTGCATGTAACTGTCCAATTTTCCCAACAACATTTGTGGAAGAGACTTTTTTCCATTGGACATTCTTTCCTGCTTTGTCGAAGATGAGTTGACCATAGAGTTGAGGGTCCATTTCTGGGCTCTCTATTCTGTTCCATTGATCTATGTGTCTGTTTTTGTGCCAGTACCATACTGTCTTGATGATGACAGCTCTGTAATAGAGCTTGAAGTCCGGAATTGTGATGCTACCAGCTTTGCTTTTCTTCTGGTTCCATACAAATTTTAGGATTATTTATTCCATTTATTTGAAAAAAGTGGATGGTAGTTTGATAGGGATTGCATTGAATGTGTAGATTGCTCTAGGTAGCATTGACATCTTCACAATATTTGTTCTTCCAATCCATGAGCGTGGAACGTTTTCCCATTTCTTTGTGTCTTCCTCCATTTCTTTCATGAGTATTTTATAGTTTTCTGAGTACAGATTCTTTGCCTCTTTGGTTAGATTTATTCCTAGGTATCTTATGGTTTTGGGTGCAGTTGTAAATGGGATCGACTCCTTCATGTCTCATTCTTCTGTCTTGTTGTTGGTGTATAGGAATGCCACTGA
>NW_027857603.1:817-2000 GCF_054177405.1 Leptonychotes weddellii
AGAGTTTGACTTCTTCTTTGCCAATTCAGATGCCTTTTATTTCTTTTTGTTGTCTGATTACTGTGGCTAGGACTTCTAGTACTATGTTGAATAGCAGTGGTGATAGTGGACATCCCTGCCATGTTCCTGACCTTAGGGGGAAAGCTCTCAGTTTAGAAAGCATACTTTTTAAGAGGAGTCCAATTTCCATAGCAACAAAAACATTAAGTGCCTGGGAATTAATCTAATAAAATATGTTTAAAACTTTTGTGGAGAAAATCGTAAAACTTTATGGCAAGCCATTAAAGGATTATCTAAATAAATAAAAAGGATACCTTAGTAGATAGGAAAACTCAAATCTTAAAAGTCCCAACTCTTTCTAAGTTAATGTATAGATTGCATGCATTACATCAAATTTCCCTAAGGATTTTTCTAGGAATTTTACAAATGTTAAAATTCCCATGGAAATGCTAAAGCCAAGGATTCCAAGATGTTCCAAGGGAGGGGGATGAGGAGGGAGGGAGGAAGTAGACGAAGACTTGTTTTATTAGATTTATTACACAGCCAAAGGATGATTGGCAAATTGACAATGGAACAGAAAACAGAGCTCAGAAACAGACCTGTAATATATTTGGAAATGATGTGACAGGCTTAGTATTGCAGATAGTTGGGAAAAGAATAAGCCATTCAGTAAATGGTACTGGGATGATGGGATATTCATTATAAAATAAAAGAAATTTTCTCTCTATCTCACAGTGCACAGAAAAATCTATTAAAATAAATTAAAGGCTTGAATGTGAAAGGTAATTAAAATAGACATGGTGAAATATTACTCTTGGTTTGGGATGAGATGATGATTTTAATCCAAAGGACAGCTCTAAATCCAAAATTTCAGATGACACCTTGTAAACCGTAGTACAAATAAATCAAGAAGACCAATGAAAAGCAGCCATGATGCAATGTTTCGCTCAAATAACTCGTCAGCAAATAAATCGTAGTTAAATACAATAAATCTTCATTAAGTCTGTAAAAATTATCCCAAGGTGGAGAGGTAGTCTTAGGTGCATATGGTCTTAGACATCTTATAACTTTTTATCAAAATGTTTCTTTTTTAATTAAAGAATAACTCTCATTATTAGATCTTAGGTGTCCTCACCACACACACAAAAATGGTAACTATGTGAGGTAATGAGGTTGCTGAGAT
>NW_027857604.1:0-13259 GCF_054177405.1 Leptonychotes weddellii
GCCCTTGCTTCCCTTGCCTTTGGCGATGTTTCTAGGAAGAAGTTGCTGCGGCTGAGGTCAAAGAGGCAGAGTCACTTCTTAACATTATATCTATACGTGGGCGCCTGGGTGGCTCAGTTGGTTAAGTGACTGCCTTTGGCTCAGGTCATGATCCTGGAGTCCCAGGATGGAGTCCCACATCGGGCTCCCTGCTCGGCAGGGAGTCTGCTTCTCCCTCTGACCCTCTCATGCTCTATCTCATTCTCTCGCTCAAATAAATAAATAAGATCTTTTTTTAAAAAAAAAAACAAAACATTACATCTATACATATCACCTCAATACCTAAAACACTTGGATGAATTTCCATAGCTAGGACAATCACTCCAGAACAATTAGCATGGCTCATTGCATCGTGCCTGACCTATCACTTGGGAAAACCTCCAGACTCTTCTAGTAATTAAAAATTAATGAGATAATTATCTAGCTTGGGAAATGAGAAAATAGGAAAAAAGAATAAACTCAAATACAATAGAACAATAAATGATAAAAGTTTAAGTGAAAATAGATCAAGTAAAAAACCAAAAGACTTTCTAATAAAGCCAAAATTTTGTTCTTTGAAATAATTAGATCAACTAACCTTTAACAAGATTGATCCATAGAAAAGAAAAGCCTTAAAATAGTATGTAAAGAGGATCATAACTATAAATTCAGGAGGAACTAAGCCCATAATAAAAAATGAAAATTTTTATGCCAGTATATTTGAGCACCTGTGTGAAATAGATAAACTACAGAAAAATAGAAAATTATAAAACTGTGTCTAGAGAAAATTGAACATGAAATGTTGCCATAACCACTATGAAATTTTAATCTAAAATCACTATCCACTCACCCCAAATAAAAACAAATTGTGAAAGTTTTCATTGAACCAGTAATTCTAATTCAATGTATTTTTTATAGAAAAGGTGGAAGTTCTCTCATATTCAGTATATGAGGTTAGTATAAATTTGGTATCAACACCAGAGAAGTACAGTATGAAAGAGGTCAAGCCCACTAATAAAAAGAAGTTCAATACTCCAAAAGCCTTATTAGTACTGAGAAGTGAATTTATAAATCACAAGCAGTTGTACACTGTTGTTGTTTTCAGGTTGTTTCAAATTAGCACACCAAATTAGAATAATTAATGCATTGAGTGATCAAGAATATAGGAGAACTCTTACTTGGATGAAATCAACCTGAATTCAACATCCTTCCAAATTCTTAGCAAACAGAAGCTTATCATGTTAATGTGATCAAGATTTCACCAAAAACAGTCATGGCAAATATCCTCACATTCTAACAGTTCTATTACTCGGGTACACTCTTTATACTAATGAGGAACAAAACAAGAATGTCTGCTTCCTCAAATGGCTGGAGATTTCTGAAAAGGCTTGACTAGAGTCTTGGTTCTCCACTTGGTGTCTACTGGTGCTGAAACATCAAATGTGGCCACTTCGCTGTCAGGTCTAGTGATGGGCTGGGATAGTTGCAGTGGCTTGGAGATGTTCATCACTGGTCTCTTTTTATGTGTCCTCTCCACACAGCTAACTTGATCTTCCTTATGTGAGCACCTCGAGGTAGTCACACTTATAATGTGGCTGCTAAGCTTCACCCAGGCTCATCGTTTCAAGAAACCAAGGCAGAAGTTGCAAGACTACCTATGACATAGCCTCAGACAATAGGCAGCATCACTTCTGCCACCCTGATTCAAATGCTAGGAGGGGTACCCCATTTGTGGATCATCTTGGACAGCTAAAGTCATTTCCTCTCAGAACTTAGAGTAGATAACTTTTTTTTGAGTTTCCAGTGACTTTAATAAGAAATGTAATACCATCCTGATGTCCTCTTTCTTTACAGAGGAATCTTAAAGTCTACGTGTGTCTTCTTTCCATTTTGCCCCCATAGAATTTAATACAGGCACTTGCATGTAAAAGGTACTCAAATAGGTGATGTACCACTGAACATGATTGCAAAAATTTTGCTTTTGATTTTTATGTTAGCTTAGGTACTTAAAAATTGATATTTGAATATCTCAAGGATATTATCACTTAATTTTCCTATTTATTGTATGAAAACAGTATCTCTAATTAACTTGTTTTCTTACTTGTTTGCTTATCAGAGTTTCCAGGCTAGCCCCCTGAAACTTTCAGGAGAAAAACCATTTCTCTGGTTCTTCCTTTAAGGCAATTTCCCTTCTTGAAGTCAAATTTCTCTCTCTCAAAAAACCAAACAAGCATACCAACATACAACTCTGTTTTCTCTGTTGACATTTATACTGAGGTCTGGCATTATCACAGCATCAGCTGCTTTCAATTTAATTTCCCAGGCTGTTGCTGGGTAAGAGAGTAAACATCTTGCTTTTTAAAATGGCCCCGAATCTTTTAAATATCAACCAATATCATGTGAACAAGTTAATGCAACAATTATAGTTTAAGCAATTTTGTTTTTTTTTCTTCCCCAGTGCATACACCTATTAACCTCTTGCTTTACCCCACCAAATTCAGGTTAACTTATACCAATTACAATTTTCATATTTGCTTTGTTCATCCTATTCTGTAATAAATAAGATATTTACTTTTAATTTTAGATGATCTTTTTCCATTAATTAAAACATTAGTGAATTTAGTTACCAACCACCGAACATCTGAGTAAAGTAAGAAAAATTGTTAAAATACTTCCCTTTTCATTTTGAAATGTATTTACTCATTGGGCTGCAATATCTCATTTACAGGAGGGGCCTGTGGTAACCCACAGTGGGCATTCAGGGGCTGATAAATTTATTCCAATGAGTTCGTGCTCAAATTAGTATAAAAAGAACAATTCCAATCATGTAACAAAATGCTCTTTTTTTTGTGAACAGAAGCAGTAGAAATACTTATGTATTTGTATAGTTCAAAAATATCATTTGAAAATAATTGCCCTTAGTCTAAGTGTTCAAGAAAAATAAAGACTGCCAAAAGAAATTCAAAATTCTTCAATGGAGGGAATTAAGCTTATAGGATGAACAGGTTTTGAAGGGATTTTGAACAACGCTGATTAGGGACAAGGCATTAAGGAGAATAGGTTTTTGGGGTTTTTTGTTTTTTGTTTTTTAAAGAAGGATACTTGCAGAATACATAGAAATTTTCAAAGTGAACTCAAGTATCTCTGAGATAAAGAGCTAGTCTTTACTTTCAGAAAGCTTAGTACTAGTCATTTGATGGA
The DNA here is from genome assembly GCF_054177405.1 of Leptonychotes weddellii. Lineage (NCBI taxonomy): Eukaryota > Metazoa > Chordata > Mammalia > Carnivora > Phocidae > Leptonychotes > Leptonychotes weddellii. The sequence goes on from NW_027857604.1 coordinate 3,220, forward strand.
TCCAGTGACATTCCAAGAAGAGACAATAGAGAAGCGTCATGAGCAGAGTATCTGCCCCAGGGTGGGAAAACACCACATGATTTATTACATCTTTTTCTATTTGTGTATGCCAATACCCAAGATTAAGGCTCTGCCATGGGCTTAAGCACAGTTCCACAGTGAGCAAGGTACTACCATATTTACATTTTTATCACTGAAAAACAATAGTACTCAGATGAGGAATTGCAATTTGGTTGTGTTTTGTTTTATTCCTGAATTCAGAAAGAGGCCAATGTAGCCTATGTTGCCCAAAATCACAAACAGCAGAATTAGTACATGAATCCAGGTATTCTGATTTGACCAAACTGTCTTACTTCCTAATAGTTGCATTTTATCCTGAGAAATGCATGTCTTCTTGTCAAATGCTACAAAAAGCAATACAGTAGTATCAGGGAATTCCCTGTCTATATTCACTGAGGTTGGGTGGTGTGCAGGCTCCTGATGTCTCTTCATTGCATCACACTGTTCTTTCCTTCATTCGGAAAACTTGAGAGAGTAAAACTAAAATCCTATTTTAGAAATCACTCTTAAGGGCGCCTGGGTGGCTCAGTTGGTTAAGCGACTGCCTTCGGCTCAGGTCATGATCCTGGACTCCCGGGATCAAGTCCCGCATCAGGCTACCTGCTCAGCAGGGAGTCTGCTTCTCCCTCTCCCGCTCCCCCCTCTTGTGCTCTTTCTCTCTCTCACTCTCTCTCTCAAATAAATAAATAAAATCTTTAAAAAAAAAAAGAAAAAAGAAATCACTCTTCAGGGAAGAAGGCAAGCTTTGTGACACTTTTAACATAAGTGAGATTTTTTTCCTAATTCTACAGTTCACCCAAAGTGGATGAACCTTGAAACTTCGTAATGACATGAGATAATTGCCTTAAAAGAATTTACTTGCTACCACACAATAACCAAGCATCCGTCTTAATTGGATTGATGTAAAAGAGCATGAACGAAACATGTGAAAGATAAAATTATACATTTTAAACCAGTTTTACAAAATCTTTCCCAGCAGCATAAATAAGACAGATAATTTTCACTTGAAAAAATACCGATGTGATGGAAATTTAATGTGATATTATTGGTGTGTATTTTCTATAGGAAAGAGATGATGGGATAAAATGGAGGTAAAATGCTTGGGTTTCAAAAAGAAGAAATGGAAACTGGGAGCATAACTTCGCTATAATAAATGTTTACTGAAACAATTAAATAAAAAGTCATGGTATATACAGCCAGTCGAAAATTAAAAACTGATAGCTAATTTAGAGAGACCACAAGATATCTTCCGTCAGTCTTTAGCCCTTGGATAACCCAATTTTATGGATGAAGCAGCTGAGGTCCAAGGATGTTACATAAGAGATACTTAATATATACTTATGAATGAATAAATAACAACATTTAGTCAAATTCATCAAGGTATGTATCAACCTGGGGGACTTCTTGACTATGAAAACAAAAAGTCTCTCTTGTATTTCAGGCACAGCTCAAACTAGATCGCCGGATTTATTTCTGAATTTGACTTTTTCTGTGTCAGCTTCACCCTTAGGCACAATAGCAGGATCCTGCACGCAGGGTATTGCATTCACCCACAGCCCCAAATCATCAGATCACTGAATCTAGTGTTAGAAAGTCTCTTCTTATAGCTCTTCTAAGAATCAAAGAAACTTAGGTTCAGAGAAATCCCAGCAAGTGGTTTATAATCTCACTTCATTGAGTTTTATGCTCAGTCCTTCACAGTGGACAGTGGGACAGAATATGTGACTTAGCTTAAAGTAATGAGGACCCTTGATTAGAAATGGTGGTAGGGTAAGTTCTAGGGAATCATATGGCCAAAAATGAAGATGTGAATTCAAATGGGAAAATGAGAATACTGCGGAGAGCAGAAGAGGGAGAACCAATGATGGAAAAACGTGTTAGGGTAATGCTAGTGACTCTAACAAAGACACAGAAATGAGAAATGGTTCAAAACTATTAGAGCATATAGGCGAACTGGTAGGTGTGACAGCTTTCAGAGACCCAGGCTGGTGAAGTCTCTGCCATCTTCAACATGTGCTTCTTAAATTAAGGTGGCCCTGAACATCCTTTTTATCCTAGCCCTCCAAAAGAGAAAAAAAGAAAAGACCATAGGAAAAAAGCCTTGATAGGGTATTTTAAAAGTTTTTTCCCACTGAAGTATAAAAATGTGTAAGTTTATAAAGCACAGGTGAACTATCACCCATATAACCACCCTTCGAGTCAAAGAATAGCATCAAGAAGCTCCCTCATGTCTGCTTCCAATTACTACCTCTTCCCTCTGACCCAAAGGCAACCTCAGCCTGGACTTCTGACTCTATGCATTAGTTTTGCCTTTTTATGGACTTTAGGTTAGTTGACATCAGAGACTTGTATGGCCAGGCCTAAAGTAGTGTTTACTACTTGTGATTGAATTCCATTAACTAGAAGTCAGTCACATGCACATACTTGCCTACAAGAGGGTGTCTGCCCACTCAAATAGTGGTGACTAGCTCTAGGAGACAGCCAACAACCATATCCTGTAGTCTTCCTGAGTGTTTTCTAATTATCCTCTCCTCCCAAAATCATAGCACAATGAGGTTCCAGGAACTCAATTATAAGGACATGTAATCTTCCTTACCACGTCAGGAAAGAGAGGGCTATAAACACTAATTAAATATCCTGTACCCATCAATAAGTTTAAATAAATTGAAGCAGAATCAAGTTTATCTCTATAAGATCATTCCTTATTTATCTATTTTTGTCTGAAGAAAAACACAGGGAGAGAAAGGAGAAGGGGTGGAGAGCCAGCTAATTTGCCCAAAATCATCCAGCAGTAAGAGTCACACATGTGATTATCACTGTTTATGAATGGTCAGTCAGTAAAAACTGTATAGGAAACGTCGCCTTAGCAAGTTCCCTGACAATCTTGTCCTAACTCACCCTTCCAGTATTATATAGTTGTAATGGACTGAATTTTGTCCCCCCCCCCAAAAATTTTCAAGTCAGTTGAAGTCCTCACTCCCATTGCTACTATATTTGGAGATAGGGCCTTTAAGGAAGTAATTAATGTTAAATGAGGTCCTAAGTGTGGAGCCCTAATCCAAACATACTGTTGTCCTTAAAAGAAGAGGAAGAGACAACGGAGTGTGCCTGCACAGTGGAACGGCCACACAAGGACACAAGAAGGCAGCTGTCGGCACACCCGCAAGAGAGGCCTCACCAAAAAGCTGACCCTGTTGGCACCTCGCTCTTGGATTGGACTTCCAGTCTCCAGAAGTTGGGAAAACAAATTTACGTCTGTGGTTTCCTGTCATTGCAACCCAATGGACCAATGCATCCGTATTTCCCTTCAATTTTCTGTGCTTAGAGAAGCCTTTCACCATCTAACCTAAGGCCTATCTATTTGTGAAGTTCATTCAACACCACAGTTCACTATGAGCTCACTTGGCATCCCTGTTGTTTCATGATCCATGTGGAACCGGCCACAATCCTCTAACTCCCAGGGTCTATTTTTCTGCATATAAGCACTATCTCTATAATCAGCCTAAAGTGTTTGAGTTCACAGACTAGGCTTCAGTCCTCTCAGGAACATCTGTAAGACAGTGCAGGTAAAACAGACCCACACAAAATCCAGTGTAGTCGAGGAAGAAATAGCACTTGACCTTGAAAGAGGTGGCAATTTCATCAACAGAAGCTTTTGGTAATAACTATCAGTCATACTGTCCCGTGGGCTTATTTAAGACCCCAAACGACTTTGTAATGTGTACTATTTCATATATGAGAAAACAAACTTAGATTGGTTAACTTATCTAAGATTACACAATTTATTAGTGTCAATGTTTTTATTGATTTTCCAACTATGGCACACCAGTGTGTCATATATCACACAATCTCTTTTATTGTTGACAAATGGAGAATATGGGCCTATAATTTCTTTGTTTTGCCTCTACTGTCACTGAATTTCCTTAGATTAGCTGGCAATGGGTTCATATATTAGGGTATCAGCATTCTAAAAAACTTAATATAAGAGGATTTAAAATAATGGTTTCCTCAGGCACAGAATAAACTTATCCCTTAGTTCATGTTTTTTTTTTTTTTTCATAATTGGCTTGAGGTGATTCATCATTTCACTGACATACTTACAAATATCTTTGTAACCATACACTTTCAAGGTTCAAAAAATGTAGTTCTTAACTAAGGAAGCCCTAGGGAGATAGTCACATACTGGAACAGCTCAGACTAACACAACTTAAAGCCTTTCTAACTATTATAGCAAAACACACACACCAGGTTTTCAGGTACAAGAGCACTTTTCTTTAGGAAAAAAGCTATACACAATGTGGAGTTTTAGACACCAATGCAAGGCTTAACTGCAGTCCTATTTTATGTCTCCATTTAAACGAAGAACATTTTACATGTCTCACTATAAAGAGAGAAGTGTAAGCAGCTATACCCTTCGGCCTAATTTTGGTGGTGGGATACATAATTCCATGATCACATTTACTAACTATTGATGCTACAATAAAGTCAAAGTTTGAGGACTCACACCATATTTCTCATTTTGCAAGTCCTTTACCTACAAGTGAGATTTTGATAGAGAAGACTGAAAAGCTCTTAATAAAAATACCCGATGAAAAGGAAAATAATTTTAAAGGTCCAGTCTAGAAGTGTTGTGGCTAAGTATTTGCTAAATTGTACATTCCTGCATTTTGAGATGGATAGAAAATGTAAGGCCAATATGTGTCCTTCTCCTTAAAACTAGGTTACTTTAACAGTCTAACTGTTCATTTAAAATTTGCCTATAAAAATGTTTTCTAAATCAGAAGAACCAGAAACAATGTTGAAGTCACATAGAGCTTCAAGGGCTCATTAGTTCCTAATTGTGCTATTATGATCATAGCAAATGGTTTTGACTTTCAGAATGTACTGGCCCCATTTGCTTCCCACACATACCCTTCCAATTCATTCAGGGCTGTGCTTTGCATCTTCGTTCTGCTACCAATACCAGTTATTGTCATAGCTGATGTTCCACACTTCAAGTCCACAATGATATTTATAAATAAGAAACCAAACATCTCTAAACAAAAATAGTTGCTATACCTTACACAAAATCCTGAGTGTCACAATAATTTCAAACACACCCAAAACTGCAGCTTTACCTGGTGGCAACATCCATGACCATGTAAGTCGCCTCAGGCCTTTGTACAGATTTTACCCATGTAACTGCAATTTACTCTGAAATGTTAAATAAATCCATCAATACCTACCAGTTCCAGTTTAGCGCTTTAGGAAGTACTAATTAACTCTGCTATTTCCCTCTACATGGGGGTTCCCCTCCACCCAAGGCAATTAGTTCCTGTATTGTTCTAGGAGCTACTGCTTCCTCTGAAACATTCTTTGGCATCACAGTTTGGCCCTTGGTTGGACTAAGCAGTCTCTTCTCTCACAACAAATAATAACTTTTGTATCACTCAGCTGTTCTTAATTAGGTAACTGAGCATCTCTCAGCATGACCGACGTAACATGAACTCAGCTTTTTCCAAACTGGTTTTTTTTAAAGAAAGGAACCAGACCATTTGGCCAAAGCCCCAAAATTGTGCTCAGCAATTTCAAGTAGACGTCCATTTATGACAATATATTTAATCAAAATTCATTCATCATGCCTGAGGAATCGAAGTTTATTGAAATATAAATACAAAAATTTTTTTTTTAACTTTTCTGTAATTGCTACTAATGGTACTTGGAGAATTTTCTTTTTACCTTTGCATGATAAGCTTCATTAACAGTAATTACGAACCCTTTCATCACTTTTTGGGTACTTTCAGTTATTAAGACTGTTTAGTACAGATATTTTAATTTCATATTGGGTGCAAAGCCCTCCTCATCCAGCCACCAATAACAGCTTATTGGTATTGCTCACCCGTTAGCTCATAGAACTCGGGCTGACATAAAGGTGAATGTGGTAGGATTCTTCTTATAAATCCCCTTTGTTTCCTGGGTTTACCTCTCTGGTTTGTAGCAGGGAAGGAGAAACAGCCCATGTTAAGTTGCCTGTTGTATTTTGTGCCTGTCATTGCTATTTCCCTGCATATGTATACAGCAGTGAGGTTGTTGTTCCTTTCCCATTGGCTTACTAAACTCACCGTCTGCAGGGCCACTAAATCCCAAGCAGCTCTCAAGGACATTTTTCAACTCCCGTGAGATTCAACTTAATCTCCATCATGGAGGTGCAATCCTCAGATGCAGCTCATTTTTGTCCATACCATGGCAGTTTCCAGTAGCCTCCAAGCTCACCTATTTCTAGAGCACAACTTTGGACCTAAGAGAAAATGGGCAGGATCAATCTTCCCCATCTCTCAGCAGCCCAGAAACTGTAAAGGTAGCTCTTACCCCTTCAATGTCTGGCCATATCACCATGCAATTTCACACTGTAACTCTTTCTCTGGAACCAGAGATTTGGAATAGTCATCGAAGCTCTCACTCAGGTAACACCCACTAAGATCCTATCTGTCACCCTTTTATTACCAACTCCTACAAAACTCACACATACATTCTCTGTATTGATTTGCTATTGCTGCATAACAAACCACCCCTAAACTCATCCCGTAACAATTGTCATTCATTACCACTCATGCAAGACTTCACTTTCAACACGCTCTTTCCTTTACAAGGCCGCTCTGTTTGATAACTTCCAGTAATAAATCATCTTCACAAGTATTTCACAACATCCTGTTATAAATCAAAATGGGAGTTCTTCTAATGAGAACTTTTTCCTCTATTGAAATGATTTTTAATCAAAAGACAGCTGAAAGATAATTAAAGGTGGTGTTTCTGAGAAGAAAAAAGCTGGTCTCTCATCAGGTCCCATTCAAGTGCCCTATGATCAAATAACTTTGGAATAAAATGGTAACAATCTTTCTCTTACAAAGATTAATAAAACACAAATGTACAATTAGGTCTCTGAGTAGTGGAGACCTAGGATTATGTGCTTCACTGAATTCCTGGCACTACCATTTACTACCGAGGTAGTAGCAATTTATTTGACTTTTCTATTTCTCAGATTCTTCATCTACGAAAGAAGAGCAATGATAAGAACTTTTACCTCATAAGGTGATGAGAATGAAAAAATATATATAAAACTCTAAACCTAATCCATACACTTACTACATGCCTAATAAATGGTAAATAGGACTCTTATAAATATTTCTCTAACTTATTTGACCATGGAAGCCTATTTTGAAAAGTTCTGGATTAGGAATGCATTTAATGAGAAACAATTGTGCATTCATTTTTCTTTGGCCCATTTGATTCTGGGCCTTAAATAAGCCACTTTCTAAACCTTGCCTTGAATTTGTAGGCATTGATGAGACTTCTAAGAAGTCAAACATTTTCTGCTTCATTAAAAAAGCCTTTTACATAAAGGGACACAGAAGTTTCTAACTTCACACTCTCAGATGACTAATTGCTACATTAAGTAATGCTGACTGAGGGAGAGTGAAAGCAAACACACATGACCTAAGAAAAGAATTAAGTTAGAGCCACATGAATATGTGGTTTGAGAGTCTGGGCATTACAGTAATGAAATGGTCCCAGAAGCCGCAAAAGAGTGGTATAACAAAAATATTTGCACAAGTTAATTAATAAGTACATGCACTAGTAATTAGGAGGTGGATTTAGGCTTTTCTCCCCCCTCTGTATCTTATCCTGTAGTCAACAAAAGGAAAATCAGAGATCAGAGAGAGGATGGTGCTGTCAAATCCAAAGGTAAATGTAACAGAACCAGGGTTGAAATGAACTTTGAAAGTGACAAATGCAAATCCCTGCCAGATCAACAGTCTCTTTGCCAACATCCCTGGCAGATTGGTCAATGATAGACACTCACTGCTTGTCCAGGCAGGCTTAGAGTCTACCTCTCATCATGTAGAATTTTAAAAAATGTTAAGTTAAGCTAAACTCAACTTCCAAAAACCTGCCACCATTGGGTGTGCTTCTACCTCCTAAAGCGAAACAAAGTAAGTCCAACCTCTCTCTCAGTGTGCAATCTTTCATTCATTCGGAAAGAGACAGAAGACTCTCAAGTCTTTGTTCCTTTAGGTTAAATGTATCCAGTTCATACAGAGCCCACATGAAACTGAGCTTCCAGGTAATTCACTAACCTGAAGTTTGTCTAGTAGCAACACTGTCATTCACAAGTATCTCCCCTAAACCTTCCCATTGAGGATACATGTACCGTTGTGAGTATATTCATCTTTCTTGTTTTACACTCTACAATACAACCAATTCTGAGTTTGTCTTCAGATCTAGGCAACAGAAATTTGTTACTAGCTAGCAGTTTCCTTGCTGGACCTGAGTTAACCAAGAATCTGAATATAATGCTGGGGATTCCTATCAGGTAAAGTGGATTTGCTATCAAATATATATCATTGGGTCACATATATTGTCAGGAAATTAGATTTTCTGTCTGGCCACACACAGAGCACATGGCATACAATCTAGGGCAATGCTAAGTGGTTGGTCTACGGCTCTGTCATCTAACCTATATTACAGAGAGAGCTGATCTTTGAGGTCATTGGGAAAATGCAATAATCTGAAGAATAACATGATCTAAAAATGAAACCAGACAAATACAGGTGATCACTAGGCAAAAAACTATGGTTTCACATTTGTTGCTAAGCAGTCCTTGATTCAAGGACATAAAAGACAAGGCAGGTTGTGTTGCCTTAATTCTTCCGCCACATGTTTTAGGGACCTAACTCCTTGTGCTCTAGCAAATAAAGAGAAAAAGTAGGAAGAAGAATCTTTTGAAGAGCCAATGATCATCAGTTACCTTGACCACACTGTGGAAATGTTTTGTTTCCAATGGCAAAGGGAAGAAACTTAATTTTTAATTCAAGAAACCCTATTAATAGCATGATTAGTGATTCAAAGATGAATATTATGGATTCCAGAAACATTCAGAAAAACATTTTACTTGATTTTTAATTGCAGGTTCAAAAGTAACACTGACATATTTACACACACAATACTTCTGTTCTGCAGTTCAAAGTACACAGGACAAGTCACTGATTACACGTGGATAAAATTACCACCACTGACCTATTTCTGGATTAAAATATATTTGACAGTTTTAGTCAGAATTTATCTACCATAGTGGCAATGAATTTTTGTGCTGCAGAAAGAAAAACATTAACAACATCACTAAAATCAGGCTCAGTCCAGGATTCCATCACACTACTATCCTTGAGAAACCACTGCTTTTCCTGTCTACTTTAGTCCTCAGGCTGCAGTCAAGCTGAGCACATTTCACAACCCTGCAAAGTACCTCAAAGTACCTGCAAAGAAAAAAATATAAAGTGTACTAATACAATGACCTTACTTAACTGGTATCTTAGTTTTATGCTACTATCACAAGTAAAGGAAATTAAATTTTTAAGAACACATTTGAAAATGACCTGAAGGTTCATTGTTAAATCTCAACTAAGGAAATTAAAATGACACTACATTTCACACAATGTACTATCTTAGCTCCTAATTTTGTTGGCAAGCTAAGGTTTCCCACAAGATTACAAAATTAATAAAAACTAAAGGCAACACAGGAAACTGAAAGCTACAATTCGAAGTAAGCATGAGCACCAAGTAAATAGTATAGAAAACTATGGGGCTTTTTATTTTATTTTATTTTTTATTGTTATGTTAATCCCCATACATTACATCATTAGTTTTAGATGTAGTGTTCCATGGTTCATAGTTTGCACATAACACCCAGTGCTCCATGCAGAACGTGCCCTCTTCAATACCCATCACCAGGCTAACCCATCCTTCCCCCCCTCCCCTCTAGAACCCTAAGTTTGTTTTTCAGAGTCCATCATCTCTCATGGTTCGTCTACCCCTCCGATTTCCCCCCCTTCATTCTTGCCCTCCTGCTATCTTCTTCTTTTTTTTTTCTTAATGTATATTGCATTATTTGTTTCAGAGGTACAGATCTGAGATTCAACAGTCTTGCACAATTCACAGTGCTTACC
>NW_027857605.1:0-1951 GCF_054177405.1 Leptonychotes weddellii
GAAAAATTATTTAAAACAAAAACAAAAAAACCCCTTGTCTCTAGCATCACTGTGTTATTCAGATCATTATATATGCCACTGTATGTTTGAAGTGATATCAAACACAATCTATTTATTAAAGAATTAGGAAGTTATTTTTATATTTTAACATCCCAAATTAACAAAAATAATAAAATATTTAATTTCTTAATCAACAGTGAGTTCAAGTAATAATTGGCATGGTGTGTAAAACAAAGCAAATATTTCTATTAGAGTAATTGGCTAGATACATTGTAGAAATTAACAACAAATTTAATCACTGTGGTAGGTAGATCATGGGGAATTTTTCTTGGGATAATTATTGTTTCAATTTTTTTTTTTTTTGCTTTTATCTCAGAATTTATACTACAGAGTGACTTACCTTGACAAGGATCTAACATTATATTTAATAAGTTTGATTATAGAAAAAATAAGGTTTCTATTTTCCACATAATATTAATACTTAAGGGAAACTATTTAGCTTTTTCATCAAGATCTATTGAAGGCATCACCTGATTCCTGTAATTACCTGAGAATTTGTTCTTAGCAACAGCGTTGTGGTAGGCTGTGCATTTTCAATTAATATTTATCATTCTTAATGTCTACTTAATTTACATGGCCCAAATACCTGTTTTACTCATGAAATATTTTGCCCTGTGAAAAAGATGGTGCATTATTATGCCAATAATTTTTTGTATATCCATCAAATGTTATTTTAAGCTTTGAAAATATTAACATTAGCAAATTCATAAACCAGGTTACTATTACTTATATTCAGACAGTATATTTGGAGAGAGAGAGTGGGAAAGAGTGCTCTGTCTCATCATTCTTGCTAAATACAAATATTTGTGTAGAGTTTTAAGCATATTTGCATTTATAAGACCATTCTTCATTCAGATAATATTAATTTTCTGTAGTTTTATGTGTGCTCATTTTCTTTTTCTTTCTGGAGCAGTATATCGGCTTGAATGACACCAAAAAAGACTAATCTGGATATTTAAAAAATCTGATAAAAGTTTTTTTCAGTTGGATTTGACTAAAGGGACTAGACAAATTTAACAAGATTGTGTATAGCGTTTCCTCCCGAAGGATGTGATGTAACAAGACAGTGCCTAGAAAAGTGGCTGTTACATAAGGCGCACCCCATCAGGCTCATTCCTCACTCTTTGTTTTACTCGTCAGGCACATATCGAAGATACTTCTCCCGAGGTGGCATAATTGTTCTGGAGTTTGGTAAATCGTACCTAGCTCAAGACAATGAATGCAGCTAGTGTTCAGATTAATATTTGCCTGCAGAATGGCTGTTGACAGGAAAATAACTATCATTACCCTGAAAGTGTTCAATCCTATACAGCATGTGCAGCCATGACAATGTTTTGCATCACTACAAAATATAACTCTATCTAACTATATTTTAATGTAGATTTTCAAAAATAAAATATAACTAGAAAAAATATATATATGCACAGAATAACTGCAAGCTTTGCCACAAGGCTTCCTCAGGCTATTTTGAATTGCGTAACTCCTCATCATCAACTGGCTCAGTCCCAGACAGGAGGCAGATAGTAGGGCACATTCTTGAAGCTGTAATAAATAACAGGTTCAAAATGCTGATATCAATATTTGTGTCATGTTTAAAAACAGCAAGGGATAGAAATGTAGCATGCAAGTTTTTCCCCTCTTTCCTTTTAGAAGGTTAGAATTTGGATTTGCCTCATAACCTTTCACAAAATACATTTTGTGCAAATGGAATATATTCTAATATTGTGTTTAGCTTAGCACAGTGAGCCGTCACATTCAAAGACAGAGTTTGATCTCTCCTTAAGAATATTGGCTTTCCTCAAAACATTCTAATCAAATTTGCAACTTCTTATGAGATATGGGGACCTGAGTTTATGATAAATTTTACAAGTATTATACGCTTATGTAGTGC
>NW_027857606.1:0-257 GCF_054177405.1 Leptonychotes weddellii
TCCCAACCTTCCATTGGTTAGCCGGTCATCCCATGCCCATGTACCAGTCCCCATCCTTCCCGGCCATTTTCATATCATGTGTGAACCCCAGGAGACATTGCAGTTACATAGTCCAAGGAAGGTAATCCCACGCTGGTGCCTCCATGACTGTAGAAACCTAGAGTCCCTAGCACTGATGGAGCCTCAGTGTAAATTAACAAATCTCTCAGCAAAAAAGCAGACATGTTCACTCACAATTCTATGAGCTTCAGGGCCAT
>NW_027857607.1:0-257 GCF_054177405.1 Leptonychotes weddellii
GTGAACAAATATTATACCTCATACCTCACTGATTAACTTTATTCCTAAGTATTTTATCCTTTTGATGTTATTTTGAATGGAATTGTTTTCTAAATTTTATTTTTGGAGTGTTCATTTCTAGCGTATAGAAATACAACTGATTATGTATATAGATCCTGCATCCTGCAAACTTATTAAATTTACTTATTAGCTATAATTACGTATTTGCGAATTACTTAGGGTTTTCTATATATACATAAAGTCATGTCATCCACAAA
>NW_027857608.1:0-257 GCF_054177405.1 Leptonychotes weddellii
TGTGTGTGTGTGTGTGTATGGAAGGGTATATGCTGACATAAACTAGCTCCAGGTTTCAGCCATAACCATCCCTCTGTGCTCTGTGCTCTAGATCTGGAATAACCCATTCATCAGCTGGGATCCAGAAGAATGTGGTGCCATCAGTAAACTTACTGTGACAACTGAGAGCCTGTGGCTCCCAGACATCTTCATCATGGAATCGTGGGTACCAGGGCTAGGGAAAGCTGGAGCAGAGACCCTTCTGCAAGGGGCAGGCC
>NW_027857609.1:0-257 GCF_054177405.1 Leptonychotes weddellii
GAATAAACTTAACCAAATAGGTAAAGGATCTGTACTCTGAAAACTATAGAACACTTATGAAAGAAATTGAGGAAGACACAAAGAAATGGAAAAATTTTCCATGCTCATGGGTTGGAAAAATAAATATTATTAAAATGTCTATGCTTCCAAGCTGGTTCTTTGAAAGAATTAACAAGATTGATAAACCCCTGGCCAGACTGATAAAAAAGAAAAGAGAAATGACCCAAATCAATAAAATCATGAATGAAAGAGGAGAG
>NW_027857610.1:0-257 GCF_054177405.1 Leptonychotes weddellii
CCCCTATTTTGTGCTTTCTATTCTGCAATGTTTCTTTTTTTCCCTTCAGTTTTTTTTCCTCTTTCCTGCCTCATAGTGTGTTAATTATATATATATTTTTAACTTTTCTCTAGAAAAGAGATTATCCTCCGTCTGAAGAGTACCAAGATCTTAGAACATGTTAACACCAAATCTTTTATATTCAACTTCCACACCATTTTCCATGAGCTACACCTCACTTTACCAACAAACCACTGTAAAATAGTCATTATTTCTAT
>NW_027857611.1:0-257 GCF_054177405.1 Leptonychotes weddellii
GGACTGGCAGGATATATTCAGAGCACTAAATGAGAAAAATATGCAGCCAAGAATACTATATCCAGCTAGGCTGTCATTGAAAATTGAAGGAGAGATAAAAAGCTTCCAGGACAAACAAAAACTAAAAGAACTTGCAAACACAAAACCAGCCCTATGAGAAATATTGAAAGGGGTCTTCTAAGCAAAGAGGGAGCCTAAAAGTAACACAGACCAGAAAGGAACACAGACAATACACAGGAACAGTCACCTTACAGGCA
>NW_027857612.1:0-257 GCF_054177405.1 Leptonychotes weddellii
ACCTTCAGCTCAGGTCATGATCCCAGGGTCCTGGGGTCAAGTCCCGCATTGTGCCCCGAATCGAGCCCCACATCAGGCTCTCTGCTTAGCGGAAAGCCTACTTCTCCCTCTCCCTCTGCCTGCCACTCCCCCTGCTTATGTTCTCTCTCTCACTGTCTCTGTCAAATAAATAAAAATAAAATCTTAAAAAAAAAAAAAAGAAAGCACTATGACTTGGTCAGAAAGATGTAGAATTTGAATTTCAGCCATGAATCTGC
>NW_027857613.1:0-257 GCF_054177405.1 Leptonychotes weddellii
AATGTTTTAGTTTTAAGCATCATATATGCCTAAACTTAAACCAACATGTTTAAACAAGAGAATTAAGACCAGGAGGTCTCTGAGACAGAGTGAGTAGGAATCAGTGAGCATTCGTCAGGATATGGGGAATGTTTGGAGAGAAATTGGTGTTGTGTGATTTAGCTGTCCCTCTCTACATGGCCATTCCACTTCTAATGTGCACTCTGAAAGTTCTGGGACACGTTTTTACTAAGAAAAGAACTTTAATTTGTAGAAAG
>NW_027857614.1:0-257 GCF_054177405.1 Leptonychotes weddellii
GATGCAAAATAACTATTTAAATTATAACTTACATTAGTTATTTTTAATAATATATTATAATTGTCCTATTTAAGTTTTTTATTGTATTATTTTTAAGTTCACCAATCAGCAACCACTAAACTTACTACACTGAGCCCTATGTGGAAAACTCTACTGTGAAATGAAGAATGAGATAAAAATAAATTCCTTTAAAAAAAAAATGCAGAGGGGGCAGAGCAAGATGGCAGGGGAGTAGGAGACCTGGATTTCGTGGGGTC
>NW_027857615.1:0-257 GCF_054177405.1 Leptonychotes weddellii
CCTCTGAGGAAATGTGCAGTCATCGGTGACCCTGTCCACGGCCGCGTCTTCGTGCCTGCACTGGCTCGGCCCCCCTCCAGAGTTGTCCACCTGGACTCACACGTCTGGTGCAGGGATCTTCAGCGAGGACACCCACAAGGGCTGTGGACGGTACAGTCCACCACCCTGTGGGATGCAAGGAAGGGCCCCTCGCTCGACACAGGAACAGCACCATTGTCTTGGTGGATCTGCACGCCTGCCACCATGATGGTGACAGA
>NW_027857616.1:0-1950 GCF_054177405.1 Leptonychotes weddellii
CCAGAAAGTGGTCGCTTTTCTGTTCAGAGAGTTGTTGCTATTCCTTTCTTCGATCTCCTGTTGAGTTTGTAGGTGTTCAGAATGGTTTGATCCCTATCCAGCTGAATTCCTGAGAGGAGAGGAAATCCAGGTCTCCTACTCCTCCGCCATCTTGCTCCGCCCCCCCCGAAAGTATTCTATTCTTAATTGATATTTTAAAATTTTTTGCTAATTCTAGATCTGCCTTTTCCCCCCTCTTTACTGTGTTTCCCATTCCACCCCTTTGTTCTTGTCTTCTAATTCTTCTATAAAAACATGAATTTAGCTCCCTTGTAAGGTAATAATTTAATTATGAGGATCACCTCAGAGTATTTTTTTAGCATGTAATTTTTTTCTCCATTTTTCTTCATTTTAATCTACTGAACTATCTATGCTTTCTCTACTGATCTTTTTCTTGCCATTCTGCTCTTAAATTTGCTTCATTTTCCAAAGTGACCACATGATTGGTAGCCACAAGAGTCCATGTCATTAACAGGCTATTTTAAGAGCCCCCTACTGCTCACATATCCCTGTAATCTCCATGCTGGCTTCCCCTGATGGATATGCTATCTATTCCAAGATTATTTCTTAAAAAACCCTTGGGAGATATAACTTGGGAGATACTCTGGCTAACTCTGCTCAGGCTAAGACATTTTTTCTTGCATATTTTAAGTCTCAAGCTCAATCTCATGGCCTCTGAGAATTCTTTTTTTTAATAGTTGACATATAATATTATACTAGCTTCCAGTTGTACATGTAGTGATTTGACAATAATATACATTGAAATGTTCACCCTTATAAGCGTAATTACCACCTGTCATCACAGTGCTATTACAGTGTTATTGACTGTATTCCCTATGCTGTACTTTTCATCTCTGTGACTTGTTTTTTATAACTAGAAATTTGTATCTCTTTATTCCCTTCACCTATTTCACTCACCCCTCCTACTGCATCCCCTCTAGCAACCACCAGTTTGTTCTCTGTATTTATGAGTCTGTTTCTCTGGACTCCACTAGTTCCTCCTAGTAGGTAGTACCATAACCCTCTGGTATTTTCACTAGTCTGACATTTACCACACAGATACCATGTCAGCCTTGCTCACTTCACTTAGCGCAGTCTTCATTCACAATGGATGCTCAGTAATTGTTGAACAAAGAGAGTAGACATACCTGATTCATTGGGATGGTGTTGCTTCTTTTTATAATAATTGTCAGTTTTTATTTAAGGAGCTCTGGATTTCTGACATTTGTCTCCCTTAGTTCCTTTGACAGATTGAATAAACCCTTAGATCATGAGTCAGGAGAAGGGACACTTCTGGTGAAAAGACACTTCTTCCTAGGAGGTGGAAAATGTGCTCTACGCAGTGTCCAAGGACGCTGACAAGACACATCACATTAAGTTGCTTCTGTGGAGGGAGTTGCTTCAGCAGATATTCTGCCTCATGCACAAACACACAACAAAGGTTGCATTCTTAACATAATGAAGGATTAGAGATTACACATTGGAATGTCCTCTTAATTACCACCGCCCCGCCTCTAAACTGTAAATCAGTGAAGATTTCTTACCGCAACCTCCCCTTTCAGTGTCTTTCCCTCTACTGACAGTGTCTTCAAGGCAATCTAAGTTTTTTTTCTGTCACATATCTCAAAACTTTCCAGTTTTTGCCATTATCAATTCCAAAGACATGTGCATATTTTAAGGTATTTGTTATAGCAGCACCCCACTTCCCAGAACCATAACCCATGTTGATTTCCTAGAGTACAACAAGCTAGTGGCTTAAAACAAGAGAAATGTGTTGTCTCACAATTCTGCAACACAGAACTCTAAAATCAAGGTATTGGCAAGGCCGTGCTCTCTCTGAGGGCAGTAGGGAAAAATCTGTTCCAGGCCAACTTCCCTCTGTGATTATCTTGTATCAAGATTTCCCTTTTT
>NW_027857617.1:0-257 GCF_054177405.1 Leptonychotes weddellii
CATGATCCCAGGGTCCTGGGATCGAGGCCCGTGTCGGGCTCCCTGCTCAGCAGGGAGGCTGCTTCTCCCTCTCCCCCTCCCCCTGCTTGTGTTCCCTCTCTCACTGTGTCTTTCTCTGCCAAATAAATAAATAAAATCTTAAGGAAAAAAAAAAAAGAGCCATTACTCGTATCATTTTCTCAAGTTACACATTTTATAAATCAAATTTTTATTAGTTATTTTAAATTATAAAAATAATATATGTTCATTGTTTTTTT
>NW_027857618.1:0-257 GCF_054177405.1 Leptonychotes weddellii
CATATATATGTATGTACACACATACACACACATATATATGTATGTACACACATACACACACATATATATGTACACACACACTCACAGATATATGTATGTACACACATACACACATATATATGTATGTACACACATACACACACTCACATATATATGTACACACATACACATATATATGTACACACACTCACATATATATATGTACATACATACACTCATATATGTATGTACACACATACACACACATATATGTGCAC
>NW_027857619.1:0-257 GCF_054177405.1 Leptonychotes weddellii
CTCCTGGGGGCCAGGCACGGAAGGCTATGGGCCGCGTGCTCTGAGGACGAGCGAGGCGTGCAGTGCAGCAGGGCGGGTCCATGGCTGCCTCCTTCCCTCCGTTTCCAGTTGGACAGCCCCAAATGCCGATGTTTGGGCCATTGTTCTCAGCACCCCGGGGTAGGTGGGCATTCCAGGTGTGGGGTGTGTTTCTCCTGGGTAGAGCCCAGCACCCAACGTGGGTCACGTCCTGTCCTACAGAAGGACACACCGAGGCT
>NW_027857620.1:0-257 GCF_054177405.1 Leptonychotes weddellii
GCTTCCCTCAGTTTGGTGTGGAGTGGTAGAGAGCAGAAGGGGAGGTGGCAAGAGAGGGCAAAGGGGCGTCTGAGTTACATCTTGTCCCAGCTCAGCAGTTTGTATGCTGTTTAGATACTGCAAGGTGTCTTGTTTGTTTTTTAGAACTAAATCACAGATTTTATTCACATTTTACCACTTGTTCCACTAATATCCTTTTTCTGTACTAGGATTGAGTTCAGGACCCCACATGACATTTAGTTGTCACATCTTCATAC
>NW_027857621.1:0-257 GCF_054177405.1 Leptonychotes weddellii
TAATGTTTTTAAATAATCTGTTTAATAACTGTCTTAATTGACTAGCAGGTAATAATAAATAAATATTGTCTATACATTGGCAACTCAACAGAGAATAAGTTCATATTCAATTTATCCTGTAAATTTTGAATAAACAGAGGAAAAATTATATATATATTTAAAACAGATGTTATTTATTTATTTATTTATTTATTTATTTTTGAGACAGAGAGAGAGAGACAGCAAGCACACAAGTGGGGGGAGCAGCAGAGGGAGAG
>NW_027857622.1:0-257 GCF_054177405.1 Leptonychotes weddellii
CCCTGCCCTCCCCCTGCCTTCACCCTGCCCTGCTCTGTCCTGCACACTGGCCTGGACCGCCCCGCCCTCCCTCATGGGAAGAGAGGAACAGTCTGACCCTCTAGATGCCAAACTGTAACTGCAGTTGCCACAAGCCTGGCTTAGCACTGGGAGGTCCCAGGGCTCGAGGGCTCCATCAACAATGTTTTTGGCTCATCAGTCGAACAGAATGGGTTAGAAACAGAGAGAGATGTTTTTCAAGGTACACCATCCTCACT
>NW_027857623.1:0-257 GCF_054177405.1 Leptonychotes weddellii
TTTGCTTGCTACTGCAGCATAACTTGGTCTACCCTACTAAAACAGAATTTAATAAAAGAAGGGCTTTATATTCAACTTGAGCCGTCTCCAGATTGTTAACATTTTATTCCCAGATCATCTTAATATTGACCTTTAATCACATTGCTGAAGCTCCATTGGGCAGTATGGCTGGGGGAAAAAATGCAAAGAAATAAAGAAAAGAATAAATTTCCAGCCTTGACTCCAGCGTGGCTCAAAATTAATATGAATATTTCACT
>NW_027857624.1:0-257 GCF_054177405.1 Leptonychotes weddellii
TCATCTAGAACTAATGATGTAATGTATGGGGATTAACATAAGAATAAAAAAAAAAAAAAAACAAAAAACTCACCACATTCTGGCCAAAGAACAAACACTGCAAAGAACACTGCAGGAAAGGAGAGCCTCTGTAGATGACTAGCCTAAAGGTTAGAGCAGACAAAACACAACAGCACATATGTGAAATTTAAGAAGGAAAACAAATGATCAAAGGGGAAAAAGAGAGAGAGGCAAACCAAGAAACAGACTCTTAAATA
>NW_027857625.1:0-257 GCF_054177405.1 Leptonychotes weddellii
ATAAATAAATAAAATCTTTAAAAAAAAAAAAACTTAAAAGGGTATTAGGAACCTGAATGTTCATGCAGCATTCTTTCAGAATAACTTTCTTTCACTTCCTCTTGCCTTTGCTCTGCCGATGCCCCTTTAAAACTCAGCTCGGGCGCCTGGGTGGTTCAGTTGGTTAAGCGACTGCCTTCGGCTCAGGTCATGATCCTGGAGTCCCGGGATCGAGTCCCGCATCGGGCTCCCTGCTCGGCAGGGAGTCTGCTTCTCCC
>NW_027857626.1:0-257 GCF_054177405.1 Leptonychotes weddellii
CCTTCCCCACGGCCACCACCCCCACCCCCCACCACCACCTCAAATAACTGGGCTCAGAGAGAAGGCACTGTCCTGACTTCCAAGTGATGCCAGGTCAGTGAGAAAGGAAGTTAGGCAGCTTCCCTCTGAAATGCTGAGCTTACTTGAAGTAAGTCCCTATGCGGAATCCTGCCCCGCCCTCCCCCGACCCACCCCCCCCATCCAGGGAGAGGAGGACCCAATCAGGCCAGTTCCTGGGGTCCAAGAACCTTCCCCTC
>NW_027857627.1:0-1950 GCF_054177405.1 Leptonychotes weddellii
TCTGTTCAGAGAGTTGTTGCTATTCCTTTCTTCGATCTCCTGTTGAGTCTGTAGGTGTTCAGAATGGTTTGATCCCTATCCAGCTGAATTCCTGAGAGGAGACGAAATCCAGGTCTCCTACTCCTCCGCCATCTTGCCAAAACTACCACTCCTCTTTGATTTTGTAAACAAAAACAATACATTTATCATCTATAGTGACAGAAAGCAGACCAGTGGTTGTCTGGGGACCAGGGGTGAGGGGGTGGGAGGATTGACTGTAAGGGGCAAGAAAGAACTTTCTAGGATAACAAGAGTATATCTTTCTCCCCCCAGCTTTATTGAGGTATAATTGACATATAACATTGTGTAAGTTTCATGTATATAATGTGATGATCTGATATATGTATATACTGCATATTGATTACCCAATCAATTACCAGATCAGGTTAGTTAACACATCCACCACTCACATATTGATCATTTTTTTGTGTGGCAAGAATTTTCAAGATCTACTCACTTAGTATCTTTCAGATATAAAATAGTTAATGGTAAGTCATGCTGTGCTTTAGATCCCCAGAACTTATTATCTTATAACTGGAAGTTTGTAACTTTTGACCCCCTTCAGTCATTTGCCCCATCCTCTTGCCCCTGGAAACCACCAGTCTATTCTCTGTTTCAGTGAATTGGGTTTTTTTTTTACATTCAGATTCCACATATAAATGATATCATACAGTATTTATCTTTCTCTGTCTGACTTATTTCACTTAGCATAATGCTCTCAAGTTTCATCCATATTGTTGCAAATGGCAGGATTTCCTTCAACAAAAGTATGTCTTGACTGTGGTAGTTACAAGGCTATATTCCTTTGTCAAAAGTCATTAGTCAAGTACACTTAAAATGTGTACATTTTATTGTATGTAAATTATACCTCAATAAAGTTTATTATAATTTTTTAAATAGTGATATATGCATGAGGAAATTCAAAAAGGATTCACAGTTAAATATGCTGGATTTATTTTACTCTTCCTCTCACTAGAATGGTAGTAAAGGAATGGATAAAAGACTCCCAAGGACAAGGAGAACAGGAAAAAAAAAGTTTTCAGAAGGTAAGAATTCAACAGATCTCAGAATTTAGCAGAGCAAAGTGAGTTATAAACTCAGTGCCTACAGTTAGATGAAAAAATCATGAGAAGTTAGTGGGCAATTTCCCCAGCAGGAACCCTGGAGGGAAGAGAAGGAAGCTTAGAACTTAAGGGAGGAGGTTGAAATATAAAAATAAAAGAGGGATTAGCTGGCACTCTGTCTGAAGAGGAGTGGGACCCCAACCCTTCACTCTGGACAGCCAGATAATTACCCCTTATTCACCCTCTACAGTGGTAGAACAGAGGTTTATTTCAGAAAGACCCCAGACTTTTCCCCAATGGAAAGTAGGGGCCGGTGTAAGACTGAAGCAGGCCATTTGCAAATAAGTTGACCTACTCTAGGCCCCACAGGTCAGTAGTCTAAAAAGTTCAAAGCAGGCATTTTGGAGGTCTCTTTCTGGAAAAATTGAACAGTTCTAGAGAAAAAATCATGCACACACATTCCAGGGTCCGACCAATGGTAAGGCTGTCCTGGTTCTCGATCTGTCTAAACTGAAGCCCACCAGTTCATAACACTATCTCATACATACCTACACACACACACACACACACACACATACACAAATACACACACACACAGAGCTTCCAGATAATGGCTCAATTTTATTTATTTATTTATTTATTTTTTTAAATTCTTATGTTAATCCCCATACATTACATCATTAGTTTTAGATGAAGTGTTCCATGATTCATTGTTTGTGCATAACACCCAGTGCTCCATGCAGAATGTGCCCTCCTCAATACCCACCACCAGGCTAACCCATCCTCCCACCCCCCTCCCCTCTAGAACCCTGTTTGTTTTTCAGAGTCCATCGTCTCTCATGGTTCG
>NW_027857628.1:0-257 GCF_054177405.1 Leptonychotes weddellii
CCTCCCTGCTCCAGTGTGGGATACACAGTGTCAGCATCACCTGGATGGTGATACATATAACAGCAAGTGTATATATATGTGTGTGTGTGTGTATACAAATACAGAGTATTATATATATATAAAAATAAAAAATAAAATAAATATATATAGGGGCACCTGGGTGGCTCAGTTGGTTAAGCGACTGCCTTCGGCTCAGGTCGTGATCCTGGAGTCCCAGGATCGAGTCCCGCATCGGGCTCCCTGCTCGGCAGGGAGTC
>NW_027857629.1:0-257 GCF_054177405.1 Leptonychotes weddellii
AGAGTTAGGTGAAGAGTTTTTAGATGTGAAATTAGAAGCACAATCCCTAAGGGAAAGGATAGATAAATTTGACTTAATCAAAATTAGAAATTTACTCTGAAAAAAAGATGCTTTAAATAATGAAAAGACAAGCTGCGGACTGCAAGAAAAATATTTGCAAATCACATGTCTGACAAAGAATGTGTATCCAGAGTATATTAAAAAACTCTCTAAACTCGGGGGCGGAGCAAGATGGCGGAGGAGTAGGAGACCTGGAT
>NW_027857630.1:0-257 GCF_054177405.1 Leptonychotes weddellii
AAAAATGTGATAAATTGGACCTCATCAAAATTAAAACTTTTGTGGGGCAACTGGCTGGGATAGTCAGTGGAGCATGCAACTCTTGATCTCGGGGTTGTGAGTTTAGCCCCACCTGTGGTGTAGAGTTTACTTAAATTTTTTTTTTTAATTAAAACTTATGCTCTGTGAAGGATCTAGTGAAGAGGCTGAGAAGCCAAGCAACAGACTGAAAGAAAATATTTGTGAATCACATATTCAACATAAGACCCTGTATCTCG
>NW_027857631.1:0-257 GCF_054177405.1 Leptonychotes weddellii
CCCACAACAAGCGCTCAGGGAGACCCGCCCCCAAACCTCGGCATAACCCCCAAGATGAGCGGGAGCCAGCCACCCCCACCCCCCACGGGCAGCCAACCCATCCAGGCAAGGGCTTTCGGGGACCGTGGCCTGCACAACCACCCCACCCCACCCAAGGCTGGAGGGCAGAGGGGTGGCAGGGTCTCCCCCAATCAAGTCTATAGCCAGCACAGAACCTTTCTTGAACCATTACTACAGAAATGATGAGCATGATAACA
>NW_027857632.1:0-257 GCF_054177405.1 Leptonychotes weddellii
GTCTTCTGGCTGTCTTATCTTCCAGAATGCACGTTAATCCCTGGCTAGTATGCTATTCCCTTACCTGTCCCAAACAGAATCATAACTTCAGGTTACTGGAGCTGCTGGTTTTGTTTCCTTGCCACCAACAATGTCCAACTTAAGGGAACACCCTTCAACAGTGGGAAGAAAGCAACTGCTGTTCACTGCCTGCCCTGTCCTCGTTGAAAGACCACACTGAGTCAGAGGTGGGAAGTCACTGGGGGGGGGGGGGGGGC
>NW_027857633.1:0-257 GCF_054177405.1 Leptonychotes weddellii
GGGTGGCTCAGTTGGTTAAGCGACTGCCTTCGGCTCAGGTCATGATCCTGGAGTCCCGGGATCGAGTCCCGCATCGGGCTCCCTGCTCGGCAGGGAGTCTGCTTCTCCCTCTGACCCTCCTCCCTCTCATGCTCTCTGTCTCTCATTCTCTCTCTCTCAAATAAATAAATAAAATCTTTAAAAAAAAAAAAAAAAAAAACAAATAGAAAAATCTCATTTATTATATCTCTGGTAGGTAATCGTTTATACTTAAAAAA
>NW_027857634.1:0-257 GCF_054177405.1 Leptonychotes weddellii
AGTCTATGCATGTTTCTTTCAAATATGACATTCCAGTCAAAGTCTTGGTAAAATAACCAATGTTCACAATAGTGTCCTGTTTCAAAGAGAACAGATTCTTATTGAACTTATGCAAACAATTATAACTGCCCTGAAAGAAAGAATACTCACTGAGAGTTTCTGAATTTTAGAGGGTTCAGGTAGAGAGAAAAGTTAAATGCTTCAATTTGTTTACAAAGGGATATTTTATCTTATTTCTGTATATCATGGATATCTTA
>NW_027857636.1:0-257 GCF_054177405.1 Leptonychotes weddellii
GGCGCCTGGGTGGCTCAGTCGTTAAGCGTCTGCCTTCGGCTCAGGTCATGATCCCAGGGTCCTGGGATCGAGCCCCGCATCGGGCTCCCTGCTCTGCGGGAAGCCTGCTTCTCCCTCTCCCACTCCCCCTGCTTGTGTTCCCTCTCTCGCTGTGTCTCTCTCTGTCAAAATAAATAAATAAAATCTTTAAAAAAAAAAAAAATAACAGCTCTCACCTCACTATATTATTTTATAGTTTAAATTAAAACCCATTAGAA
>NW_027857637.1:0-257 GCF_054177405.1 Leptonychotes weddellii
TTTTTTTAAAGATTTTATTTATTTATTTGACAGAGAGAGACACAGTGAGAGAGGGAACACAAGCAGGGGGAGTGGGAGAGGGAGAAGCAGGCTCCCCACTGAGCAGGGAGCCTGATGCAGGGCTCGATCCCAGGAACCTGGGATCATGACCTGAGCCAAAGGCAGACGCTTAACGACTGAGCCACCCAGGCGCCCCCCAGATTTATTTTAAATGTACAACCAGTCAGTAGGATTTGCTCATGGATTTTAATGTGGGA
>NW_027857638.1:0-1950 GCF_054177405.1 Leptonychotes weddellii
TGGGTGGGTCCCTTTATGCAGCCTGCTGATGGAGAGCCAACAGCTTCTGACCCTCACTTCCTCAGCCCCAGTAAGTGCCAGTGACTTTCCCTTGTCCTGCCTGAATGCAAGCCAACCTCTCTCTCCAAACCGAAGGAGCTGCCACCACTCCTCTGAGCCCAGCTCCCTCCTGCCACCAAGCCCAAGCCCTAGCAAGCAAAGTCCTGCGCACCCATGAGCCACATGGAGCCACATGGAGCCACACAGAACCACGCAGAATAATGCAGTGTGGAGGACAAAGGGGGCCGTGTTTTCCTCAAGAGAGGGGGGCAGAGGGCAAGGGGGCCCACAGCGAGGTGGAGATCATCTGGGAGCAGGGGCAGGGGCACCCAGGAGTGGGAGCTCTGCTTCTGCTGCCCACTCCTTCGGGTGCTCAGGCGGGTCGTTTTACCACCCAGGTTCTTGGCTGCCTGCTCATAAAGACGCCTGTATGTTCCAGAAAGCCCTAGTGGGTAGACCCTCTGCTCTTCTTAATTCACACGAATGTGTTTTGCAGCCAATTGCTTCTACTCTTAACCTGAGATGCATGGGTAGGTTTTGGAGGGTCTGGGGACTTGGGTGAGGGGACATATTTTCACTAACTCTAAATGAATTCAGGATTTCTCTACCACAAACCCAAGTACTGTTAACAATACCTGGGCTTCTGTCACTAATAGAAACCAAGGTGCATTCATAATCTATCTGTGGCTGCAGGCCTCCTGAAATATC
Source organism: Leptonychotes weddellii (assembly GCF_054177405.1). Classification (NCBI taxonomy): domain Eukaryota; kingdom Metazoa; phylum Chordata; class Mammalia; order Carnivora; family Phocidae; genus Leptonychotes; species Leptonychotes weddellii. The sequence continues at coordinate 748 of NW_027857638.1, forward strand.
CTTCACCCTCATTCCATCTCGGAAATTATGGTAGTTTTTAGATCTGTTGCTAGATCTGATTATTGAATGCATCATTGGAGAAGGTGGTAGATTACGACGTCATGAATTTGTTTGTTTTGATGCTTTCAGTAATGGTTTTTCAGTAAAATGGGCTTCTTTGCAGTCCGACCTATCTCTGTCCACGCATTTGACGACCTTGTGATGTAGGAGTCAAGGACAGGCTGCCCCAAAGCGGGCCACCTTGGCATATGGACTATTCTGAGCTGAGGGCAATCAAGACCCTGTGGGCTCAAGAGAAATTTTGCCCTCCCTTAACCACACAGAAGAATCTAAACTGGGGGTCTTTCCCAGAATAAGGGTTACTAGCAGAGATGAATTTTATCTGCGTGACCCATCTGCACGGCAGGGCAAACACCTAATTACCAAACATCTGCTCTTCTCTGCATTGCCCTGTGAACTACATTCCTTCCCTCTGAAGTCCCAGGCCCCTGCCCCCTTCTCCTTAGTTTGGGGTGACAGAGATACCTCATTTTGCCTGATGGTCTTTGAAATTTCCATGTCTGTGTGGATTCCCCATATATATGCTATTAAATTTGATTTTTTCCTGTTGATCTGTCTCATGTCAGTTGGACTCTTGGCCTGGCTGGAAGGACCATGAAGGGGACAGGGATTTTTGCTCCCCAACAGTGAGAAGGAGTCCATAGACTTCAGCAGACTGCCAAAACGGTCCTGGGCACAGCAAGGTTTGGGCGTCGGTGTCCAGCCAGGCTCTCGGCTCCGCGCCCCCTGTGCGCAGAGAGACATGGGGGAGAGTCTGAAGGGGAGGCGCCACTTTTCCTGAGCCCCTACACGTACCAAGACTTGCTATCTCATTACATCCCCACAAGGATTCGGACATGAACAGACCATGCCTACTTTAAAGAGGGAGACGCCAAAGCTCACCCAGAAGTGACCAGGGCCTGCTCGTCTGGGGCCTCACGTTCCTGGCAGGTGCAGAGCTAGGCTCCGGTGGGACGCCAGCCAGCTGTGTGCTCATCTCCACGGTGAGCACAAACACCGATTCCACGAGGCTCCCTCGTGGGCATCGAGGCAAGCACACGTTTGAAGGGCCTCACACGGTCCTAGACCTGCTGGCTAGATCCTGAGAAGTGGCCGATCTCGCTGTGGCACACAGGGGCCCAGCGCACAGCATCTGGAGTTACA
>NW_027857639.1:0-257 GCF_054177405.1 Leptonychotes weddellii
TCCTAGAACTCTAGTTTAGTGTAGTTCCTTTTTCTTTTCTCCATAAATCTTACTTAACTGCCACATTTGTTATTATCACCTTTTTAGAAAATACTTGGGAGAACCCCAAATTTTAATCCAAGTCCCTACAAATAACAAAGAGAACACTGGAATTTATTATTGAAATAAAATTTCCATGAATCTAGTAGAAGGAAATTGATTGACCTTTAGAAAGGGATACATAGCGTGAGAGGGAATGCAGAAAGACTTCTTTCAAA
>NW_027857640.1:0-257 GCF_054177405.1 Leptonychotes weddellii
GTTAGTTAACTATTAATTAAATCTTTTTTAAAGAAGAAGAAAATTTGCCAGTGATTACTAGAGTTGTGGGATGATGGATAATTTTTACTTCTCATTTTCTATTTTTACCATCACAAATTTCTGTAATGCCTACATATAGCTTTTATTTCAAAAGCTAGATGCTGGTTCCCAGAGCAGGTAGATTAGGTAAACAGCCCTCATTAGAAAATGCTTTCTAGGGGCGCCTGGGTGGCTCAGTTGGTTAAGCGACTGCCTTC
>NW_027857641.1:0-257 GCF_054177405.1 Leptonychotes weddellii
AGCATGAGAGGGAGGAGGGTCAGAGGGAGAAGGAGACTCCCTGCCGAGCAGGGAGCCTGATGCGGGACTCGATCCCGGGACTCCAGGATCATGACCCGAGCCGAAGGCAGTCGCTTAACCAACTGAGCCACCCAGGCGCCCTATTTATTACCTATTGATACATAGTTTGCACAGCATAAAATTCACAGTTTTAAAGTGTGTGTGTGTTTAAAGTAAGCTTTATGCCTAACATGGGGCTTGAACTCACAACCCTGAGA
>NW_027857642.1:0-257 GCF_054177405.1 Leptonychotes weddellii
TATCATTCGGATGTGATTGAGAACTTAGGTAAGACTAGCAATAGATACAGCTAAAAACAGGAAAGGAATATGGCTGCCATAAGAACCAATTACAAAAGACAGTATCATATAGTATAAACAGCAGCCACAGGAATGGAGCTGGTTGCTCACGCATTTAGAATTTGCTTGAGCCTTATCTCGAGCATACCAGTTCCCTAGATGCAGTGTTGCTGGGCATGTCCAACATTATGTCTTTGTAGATTCAGACATCACGCAGG
>NW_027857643.1:0-257 GCF_054177405.1 Leptonychotes weddellii
CATTCTTTGCAGCTAGTTAAGCTGAAGAAGCCTGGGAATAAAGTTTGAAACAAGGTTAAAAAAAAAAAAAAAAAAAAGTACCCTTACCATGATGAGCAATGAGTAATGTATAGAATTGTTGAATCACTATATTGTATACCTGAAACTAATATAACACTGTATGTGAACTACAACGAAATTAAAATTTAAATTAAAAATAAATAAATAAGCTCACCACAACCATCATCACTGCTTCTATACTGGTATTGTAGGTATGC
>NW_027857644.1:0-257 GCF_054177405.1 Leptonychotes weddellii
CCTCTCTAACCTCATTTCCCTTGTGTGTCAAATAGGGGCAGGATTGCGTCCCCCACAGGAGGCCGTGTGACGGTGCCTAAGAGAAACCAGCCCACAAGACTGTCCTCACTGCCAGGCAGCTCTTCCCGCAGGCTTCCCAGACGCACCTGCCTACCTCGCCTCCCCAGAATGTGCGGGGAGGTCTCCAGTGCTTCTGGTCAAGGTCCTCACAGCTTGGGGATCAGTCACTTTTCCCCACGTGCTGTCAGTTTTCTCCT
>NW_027857645.1:0-257 GCF_054177405.1 Leptonychotes weddellii
AAACTGGTCACACCAGTTTAAATGACCTGACCTATTCTCAGGACTGAGGCTCTGAACGGGACAGGGAGCGACCCACCCACTCAACTTCTGCACCACAGAACTTCTTTCGAGTTTCAAAAGCTCAGCTGAAGGGGTTCGGAGCAAGTTTCCCCAACACGGGCCACATTAGCACGTGGACTATTTTCAGCTGAAGGTAATCGAGACCCTGTGGGCTCCAGGGAAACTCCAGGGCCCCTCCCTTAACTACCTGGAAGAAT
>NW_027857646.1:0-257 GCF_054177405.1 Leptonychotes weddellii
AGCTCAGAGTTTCCCTGCACGCCCCACACCCGGGGATCTGCCCTGAACACCTCAGCGTGCACGTGGGCTCACCCCAGCCACCAGACAGTCTGGCCCTCGCTACGGGGTCTCCGAGGTGTCTCCCTGCCATTGGTCCAGGTGGAAGTCCTCCGAGGATCCCCTCTACCCACCCTCAGGGAAGCGACACCTCTCCATCCCAAAGGCCAGGGTCTTGCGCCGGCCCTGACATGCAGCTGGGGGGCTTTGCCGTGGCCCTG
>NW_027857647.1:0-257 GCF_054177405.1 Leptonychotes weddellii
AGTGATGAATAGGTTGAGCCCAGGGGATTTTTAGGGCAGTGAAACTATTCTGTATGACGCTGTAATGGGGGACACATGACATTATGCATTGTTTTAAAGATTTATTTATTTATTTGAGAGAGAGGCAGAGAGAGCACACAAGCACAGTGAGGCAGAGGGAGAGAATCTCCAACAGACTCCCCGCTGAGTACGGAGCCCAGCTGCAGGGCTCCATCCCATGACCCCAAGATCATGACCTGAGCTGAAATCAAGAGCCC
>NW_027857648.1:0-257 GCF_054177405.1 Leptonychotes weddellii
AGGCACGGGTCAGGCGGTGGGGGCGGCGGGGCCGTGGAGAGTGCCATCACCCCACCTTGCTCGCTGTGAGCTGAGCTGTCTTCACAAAGCTTTCTTCGTTTGAGAAGAAAACAGCTCCTTTCCTGCTGACTCCTTTTCTGCCTTTTGCAGCAAGAAGGCCGCTCTTTTCTGGGACAGCCCCTCGTGCCCTTGGGGACAGTGTGTCCCCTCTCAGATGGGTTTGCCTTCTGGCACATTCCAGGTGAGGATGCCATGTG
>NW_027857649.1:0-1950 GCF_054177405.1 Leptonychotes weddellii
CGGCTAACCATGGATAACTGACTCCGTGGAAAGCAAAACCACAGATAAGGAGGGACTACTGACCTCTGTTCTTGGCACTCTAATGAGAGCTTTAGGTACATCACTTCACATAATTCTCACAGCACTGCAAAATAGCTCGTAATGTCCCCATTTTTATAGATGAGCAAACTGAGTCTCACAAAGGTGGAATAAATTTCTCCACTAATAAGTGGCATTCTTAGGAGTTCATCTCGGGTACATCAGCTGCAAAATCTTTGTTGTTATTCACCATTATTTCTATCACTACTGTGACAGCTCATTTGAAAGGTTTATGTGTTCTGTCTCTCCATAAAATTATTCCCTTTTATATTCTGTCCACTGATATCGTAAATAGATATGATAAAGAGGTATTCTACTGTGTCATTATGAAGAGTAGTATTACTTACGATAGCAATTATTACTCATTAGCATTTGATGAAAACAAGCTCTGTGCCACTGCACTCCTAATCTAAATAGTGATCATAAATAACAAACCCTTGCAATTGAAGTAGAACTTCTAAAGGTGTTTCCTTTTTAATCCCAGTAATGAGGCATTTAAATTAACTCATTTCCATAGTACGTGAGTTTCTCAGGTCTTTTGCCTCCCTTTCTTCCAAATCTCACCTTTTTTTTGGAAGCCTTCCTCCATAGATGTTGACTTCGCTAAATGGCCCCTACCCAATGGTCAGGTGGATGGGAGCCACAGTAACCAGTGGATATTCCAAATGTTGCTACTCTGCATTACTATCATCTCCCTTCTAGCTGCAGGTCAATGCCTAGCTTTTGTGGGGCCCAGAACAAGAGTACAAATGGAGGTTTCATATCTTATGTCTATTTAGAAGTTACAAATCAAGCTAACAAATATGCTCCGTAGGCCTATAATGATAATGGTAAAAGTGTATTTATTTATTTATTTATTTTCAGTTCTTCAGAAATTTTTTTATAAGCTCCCCCTTTTAGATTTTAAGCATGATCTTAATTTATACTCATTCTCAATGTTAGATAAGAAATGAAAGAAGTGAAATCGAATTACATGAAAAAGGTACAAAATTTAATATATGTTATTAAAATGTAAGTTAAGTAAATGTAAAAATTAAAAAATTAAAACTATTTTTCATATACATCTTCTAAAAAGCTATTTTATCTAAATAGTTTAAAATTAAAAGGCAAAATATAAGTTATATAATTAAGGATATATTCACATGTTAATTATATTATAATACAAACAATAAATATATTAAATTATGTAAATTAGGCTAAATCTGTTGTTTACCTTTTAAAAACTTAATCAACTCATAAATATTTTAGAAAACTAAAAATATTTACAGTTCTAGCCCTTGATGTTCATTTAGTTACAAACATAAATACAGTCAATCCTCCCTATTTGCACCTACTTGGTGAAAATTTATTCATGACCTCAAAATAAGTATCACTGCTTATTTCAGTCAGCCCTGGACATATATACATATACCACCAAATAGTGAATATTTGAGCTCCCTGAGATGCAGGTTCCAAGCTGACATCCTTTTTGCTGTCTATTCAGTACCAAATTTCTCTCATTTTGGTGCTTTCAGTTGGTGCTTTTGCTGTTTAAAAGGACCCCAACCATGGTTCTGAAGTGCTGTCCAGTGTTCATAAGTCCAAGGAGGCCATGATTTGACTACTTAGACTCCTGTGTACCAGATGGGTTTTGTTCAGGCATGAGTGTGTTTGGCCATAATTTCAATGTTAATAAATCAAGAATGTATATTAAATAAGGTATCTTTAAACAGAAACACACATAAATGAGGTTATGTTGATTGGCTGACAAAATATGATCAAGGGGAGGAGCAAGATGGCAGAGGAGTAGGAGACCTAAATTTCCTCTGCTCCCAGGAATGCAGCTAGATAGGGATCAAACCATTCTGAACACCTACAAACTCAACAGGAGAT
>NW_027857650.1:0-257 GCF_054177405.1 Leptonychotes weddellii
AACCTCCATACTGTTTTCCAGAGTGGCTATACAAGCTTGCATTCCCACCAGCAGTGTAAAGAGAGTTCCCCGTTGTCTGCATCCCCGCCAACACCTGTTTCCTGACTTGTTCATTTTAGCCATTCCAACAGGTGTGAGGTGATACCTCATTGTGGTTTTGATGTGTATTTATTTCCCTGATGCCAAGTGATGTTGGGCATTTTTCCATGTGTCTGTTGACCATTTGAATGTCTTCTTTGGAGAAATGTCCGTTCACG
>NW_027857651.1:0-257 GCF_054177405.1 Leptonychotes weddellii
CTACATCAAAAACTAATGATGTAATGTATGGTGATTAACATAACAATAAAAAAATTTAAAAAATAACCATTTATGTAAAAGACATTGCAATTAAATGTTTTGCAAATATTAATTTGCTTATCACAACCATCCCATGAGGTAGTGTTAAAGAAAAAATTATTCATGATACTTGTTAAAAGGATAAGGCAGACTTTTTTTCGGGGGAACTAGTGCACTGTGGTTTTGCAGCAGGGGAGAGAGATTAGGTTCAGTTTTGA
>NW_027857652.1:0-257 GCF_054177405.1 Leptonychotes weddellii
GGGTGGCTCAGTTGGTTAAGCGACTGCCTTCGGCTCAGGTCATGATCCTGGAGTCCCAGGATCGAGTCCCGCATCGGGCTCCCTGCTCAGCAGAGAGTCTGCTTCTCCCTCTGGCCCTCCCCCCTCTCATGCTCTCTCTATCTCATTCTCTCTCTCAAATAAATAAATAAAATCTTTAAAAAAAAAAAAAAAAAAAGAATATTATGTCAAGCTAATCTATGATTTAGTGCTAGGACAAGATAAGGTTTTCTCGGGCA
>NW_027857653.1:0-257 GCF_054177405.1 Leptonychotes weddellii
CCCTCTCATGCTCTCTGTCTCTCATTCTCTCTGTCTCAAATAAATAAATAAAATCTTTAAAAAAAAAAAAAGAATGGAGTGGGTGGGGTGAAGAAGAGCCAGAAGCCAGATGATGCCCTGTCCGATAGATAGCGGCAGAAAGTTTGGACTTTATTCAGATATTAGGGGCAGCCATCGGAGACACTGGATCAGAAGAACCATATGACCTAATTTATTTTTTTCAAAAGACTTCTTTGGTATTGGGCAAGACTGGATTA
>NW_027857654.1:0-257 GCF_054177405.1 Leptonychotes weddellii
ATAAAGTATTTAAAATTGGGGGAAACAGAAATTGCAGAATTAATTCCATAAAAATGCCGTCATCTTATACTTACTGAAGCCACATTCACGAAATCGTCATCTGAGAGGGTTTCCAACATTTCGGAGACAGAGGTTCGGATCAGTTTAAGTGTCAATCCACTAACACTTCCACTCCTATTTAAAAAAAAAAAAAAAAAAAGGGTCCCTGACCACGTACTTAAGCAACACCACACATCAGAAGGAAAGGAGACTTTTAC
>NW_027857655.1:0-257 GCF_054177405.1 Leptonychotes weddellii
AATGCCTCCCCTGCCCCCACAGTTCAGCTCACCACCACATCACTAAAGGCCTATTTGTGGCAGTTCCTTTTACCTGGTACCACATGTCCGGCTATCAAGAAAAAAATGTCATGGCCTAGTAAAAGTCAAACAACACAATGTGAAGAGAGAGAGCAAGCATTAGAACCAGACATGGCAGGGATGTTGAAATGATCAGACCGAGAATTTAAAACAGCTATGATAAATATGCTTAGGGCTCTAAGGGCTACCGTAGACAG
>NW_027857656.1:0-257 GCF_054177405.1 Leptonychotes weddellii
ATGAGAGGGAGGAGGGTCAGAGGGAGAAGCAGACACCCCGCCGAGCAGGGAGCCCGATGTGGGACTCGATCCCGGGACTCCAGGATCATGACCTGAGCCGAAGGCAGTCGCTTAACCAACTGAGCCACCCAGGTGCCCCGAATCCTCACAACCTTTAAAGGTAGCTGTTATTATCCCCATTTATAAAGAAACTGAGTCTCAATAAAGTCAAGTAACTCAGCTAAAGTCCTGCAGGTAGCAAGTGGGGAGCCAGGCAA
>NW_027857657.1:0-257 GCF_054177405.1 Leptonychotes weddellii
GAAATAAGACCTTTATCCATTTTTGGAAAAAAACCAGTGAGTTGAACTAACTCAAATGTTTCAATCCCACACCATCGACGTCTAATTAATAGCACGACGACTGACCCAGGGACCACAGAGATGGGGCCCAAAGGGTGGAGAGAGGAGCCACCTCTGAGGGGACACACAAGCTGCCAAATGCCATGTCAGGTGCATGGCCTCCCAGAGTGTCTCAGAGTCCCAGAGCTGACTGATGAATCACGGAAGGACGTAAAAGT
>NW_027857658.1:0-257 GCF_054177405.1 Leptonychotes weddellii
CAAATAACTTCAAGTGCATGTGCCTCATTGTTGTGCCTTGCCAAAGGTACAAAGCAAAAGGATTTCATTTTTCTCCTCTTCACCCATTGGTAAAGGGAGTGATTCCCACCCTAAAGTTATGGGATGTCCGGATGCTGAACAGATGAGCTCGACACTAATTTATTACCCATGTCTATTCATGGCCCACACCATGCAGGGCACAAGGGGGTTGCACTGGGAGCAGAATGAACAAGGGCTGTGGGGGGGCAGATCTTGTA
>NW_027857659.1:0-257 GCF_054177405.1 Leptonychotes weddellii
ATACACCAATTATCAATATTTTGCCCTAATTCCTTTTTCTCTCAATACTCACATCATACTTATTTTTCTGAAGCTCTTGAGATTGAGATGCATACATCATATCCATTTACCCTTAAATACTTCAGTGTATATTTCCTTAGAATAGCATATTATCTTATATAAATACAACACAATTATCATCTAATTAAATTTAAGTGATATAATTGTCTACCATCCATATTCCAATTTTTAAAAAAAATTAACCACCAATGTCCTTT
>NW_027857660.1:0-1950 GCF_054177405.1 Leptonychotes weddellii
TTTTTTTTTTAACATATAATGTATTATTTGTTTCAGAGGTACAGTCTGCGATTCATCAGTCTTACACAATTCACAGCGCTCACCATAGCACATATCCTCCCCAATGTCTATTGCCCAGCCACCCCATCCCTCCCACCCCCCACCACTCCAGCAACCCTCTGTTTGTTTCCTGAGATTAAGAATTCCTCATATCAATGAGATCATATGATACATGTCTTTCTCTGACTGACTTATTTCGTTTAGCATAATACCCTGTAGTTCCATCCACGTAGTTGCAAATGGCAAGATTTCATTTGTTTTTTTTTTTTTTGATGGCTGCTTTAATATTCCATTGTATATATATACCACATCTTCTTTATCAATTCATCTGTTGATGGACATCTTGACTCTTTCCATAGTTTGGCTATTGTGGACATTGTTGCTATAAACATTGGGGTGCACGTACCCCCTTGGATCACTACATTTTTATCTTTGGGGTAAATACCCAGTAGTGCAATTGTTGGGTCATATGATAGCTCTATTTTCAGCTTTTTTTTTTTAAAGATTTTATTTATTTATTTGACAGAGATAGAGACAGCGAAAGAGGGAACACAAGCAGGGGTAGTGGGAGAGGGACAAGCAGGCTTCCCACTGAGCAGGGAGCATGATGCGGGGCCCAATCCCAGGACCCTGGGATCATGACCTGAGCCAAAGGCAGACACTTAATGACGGAGCCACCCAGGCGCCCCTATTTTCAACTTCTTGAGGAACATCCATACTGTTTTCCAGAGTGGCTGCACCAGCTTGCATTCCCACCAACAGTGTAGGAGCGTTCCCTTTTCTCCGCATCCTCGCCAACCTCTGCCATTTCCTGACTTGTTAATTTTAGCCATGAGGTGGTATCTCATCGAGGTTTTGATTTGGATTTCTCGGTGCCGAGCGATGTTGAGCACTTCTTCATGTGTCTCTTGGCCATTTGGATGTCTTCTTTGGAAAAATGTCTATTCATGTCTTCTGCCCATTTCTTGATTGGATCATTTGTTCTTTGGGTGTTGAGTTTAAGAAGTTCTTTATAGATTTTGGATACTAGCCCCTTATCTGATATGTCATTTGCAAATACCTTCTCTCATTCTGTCAGTTGTCTTTTGGTTTTGTTGACTGTTTCTTTTGCTGTGCAAAAGCTTTTTATCTTGATGAAGTCCCAATAGTTCATTTTTGCCCTTGCTTCCCTTGCCTTTGGCGATGTCTCTAGGAAGAAGTTGCTGTGGCTGAGGTCGAAGAGGTTGCTGCCAGTGTTCTCCTTTAGGATTTTGAATTTTGAAACATTGCACTTTATTTGACATCATCACACCAACTTCTTCTGAATGTCATTTTTCCAAGATAGAAGATATTGAGAACAACAAAATAAATTACTTTATCGTGGGATTTTTTTATTTGAAGGAGGAAACCAAAGATTATCTTACATTTTAGCATACACAGGTACTTATATTTTTAAAATATTCCCTACTAAAAGTATTCAACTTGAACACAGCTGGCCACAATAAAACTTAAGTGACACGAGAGGACTTGCCCTGCATATGCAAAGGATGATGTATGACATGCTAATGGTTGGGAGCCAGAAACCAATGGGGAAAGAATTGGTAAATTAGTTAAAGGGCTTCAGAAAAAAAGTATTCTGCTATTTATAAAGAGCTACAAATACATTTAAAAATGTGTGCATTTTAATACAATTAAATACAGTTAACACAAACTCTTTATTATTAATTAATTTCTTTTTTATTCTTATGTTAATCCCCATACATTACATCATTAGTTTTAGATGAAGTGTTCCATGATTCATTGTTTGTGCATAACACCCAGTGCTCCATGCAGAATGTGCCCTCCTCAATACCCACCACCAGGCTAACCCATCCTCCCACCCCCCTCCCCTCTAGAACCATGTTTGTTTTTCAGAGTCCATCATCTCTCATG
>NW_027857661.1:0-257 GCF_054177405.1 Leptonychotes weddellii
GATGGCTGACCTTTCTGGGAGGCTGCTGCACTGCTGTGTGGAACCTTCCTCCTTTTCGTGATGAGTATAGTCCTGTCCTCTGGCTCTGTCTCTTGCATGGATTTGTTGGAGGAGTATTTCAATAGTCCATAGCAGTGAGCATTTCTGCTTCAAACAGTCCACCCAGTTTTTCTTTTCTTTCTTTTTTTTTAATTTAATTTTATTATGTTATATTAGTCACCATACAATACATCATTAGTTTTTGATGTAGTGATCCA
>NW_027857662.1:0-257 GCF_054177405.1 Leptonychotes weddellii
GAGCAGGGCAAATGGAGATAAAGGGACATGTCCAGAGGCTGTTGCGGTAATCCAGGATAGAAGTGTTGGTGGCCTATATTTAGGTGGTGGATGTGGAATAGATCAGTTTGGGAGGTAGAATCAGCAATACTTTTTAATGAATGGGGTAATTCCTAGGATTCTGGCTTGAGTAAGTGGTTGGATTGGTGATATTATGTATACACAAGGGAGACTTTAGAATACTGAGTTTGAATGTCTGTGAGACAACCAAGAAGAAG
>NW_027857663.1:0-257 GCF_054177405.1 Leptonychotes weddellii
AGGACGCCTGCAGGCACTTGGGGTCTTGATTCATCCGTGACTTAACAAAGGGATCTCCCAGCGCAGGGGCACCTCCATGTCACACACGGAACAGCGCAGGCCACACCCTGGCCTGGTGGGGCCAGAGTCGGAGCTGCTTACTAAGAAGCTGTGGTTAGGGACACCGAGGGGCAGGTGGTCTGGCAGGTGCATTCCTGCTCGGGGACCTGTGGTCAAGGCCCCTCCACGGTCACATAGAAGTGGTGCCTTCACTGCAA
>NW_027857664.1:0-257 GCF_054177405.1 Leptonychotes weddellii
TTCTTCTTCAAATTCTAAGAGTCTTTGCACCATTCATGATATTCTGATGCCAAATTTGTCATGAAGCCATAACAGCACCTCAGTTATCTAAATTTTACTATCAGGAGTCTGATTTCCCCATTTTAGAGAGATGTATAAGTCTAGCCATCTGCACTATAGAGAAAAACCAAGATTTCTAACCTACCATGAAAGGTAAGTCAGATTCAAAGCCTTTGCCCATCTGTATCCATTCATCTGTTGAAGGGCATCTCGGCTCT
>NW_027857665.1:0-257 GCF_054177405.1 Leptonychotes weddellii
GCCTCAGTTTCCTTGTGTGTAAATAGGTGTATGTTACAGTGTTTTATTTATTTATTTATTTTTTTTAAAGATTTTATTTATTTATTTGAGAGAGAGAGAGCAGGAGACGGGGGAGGGTCAGAGGGAGAAGCAGACTCCCTGCCAAGCAGGGAGCCCGATGCGGGACTCGATCCCGGGACTCCAGGATCATGACCTGAGCCGAAGGCAGTCGCTTAACCAACTGAGCCACCCAGGCGCCCTGTTACAGTGTTTTAAAT
>NW_027857666.1:0-257 GCF_054177405.1 Leptonychotes weddellii
TTTTTTTTTTTAAAGCCTGCACTAGATCCCTGTAACCACTGTCCTGCGCCCCCCAGGACCCTCCTGGTCTCCGCATGGGCCAAACAGGCGAGGGGAGAGGAGCTGTGGTGGGAATCGCGGCCCCGCACCCTTCAAGTCCTGGGGGGAGGCTCCAACCTCCTCCCGCTCCCGGGGACGCAGTATTGCCCTACGGGGACTCCCTTCCTGGGGAGGGGCGTTTCTGGTGGCTGCACGTGGCCTTTCCCACCATCACAGCC
>NW_027857667.1:0-257 GCF_054177405.1 Leptonychotes weddellii
TTCCAATGTTTTACATTATTGATGTGTTTGTTCGCCTTGTCTTTACAAATGTATTCTACAGGGCGCCTGGGTGGCTCAGTTGGTTAAGCGACTGCCTTCGGCTCAGGTCATGATCCTGGAGTCCCTGGATCGAGTCCCGCATCGGGCTCCCTGCTCGGCGGGGAGCCTGCTTCTCCCTCTGACCCTCCCCCCTCTCATGTGCTCTCTCTCTCTCATTCTCTCTGTCTCAAATAAATAAATAAAATCTTAAAAAAAAA
>NW_027857668.1:0-257 GCF_054177405.1 Leptonychotes weddellii
TAGGCCTTGGATCCAGGGAGACCGGATTCTGGTTCCAAAGTAAAAACTGGCCTCTCTAAGCCTTGTTTCTACAACTGCGAGATCAGCTTCCAAAAAGGTCAACTGTGACTGTGCACAGTGTAGACAAGACCCCACCCAGCTCACCAGGTGCTCATTGTGGAGCTGGGCCTCCAGAAGCGGCCTGCTCACCGTCACCTCAGGCTCTGGGGACTTCCTGTGGGGCCCCACCCAGCTCGGCCCCCTGCATCTGCTAAAGT
>NW_027857669.1:0-257 GCF_054177405.1 Leptonychotes weddellii
AACACAAGCAGGGGGAGTGGGAGAGGGAGAAGCAGGCTTCCCGCTGAGCAGGGAGCCTGATGCGGGGCTTGATCCCAGGACGCTGGGATCATGACCTGAGCCGAAGGCAGACGCTTAACTACTGAGCCACCCAGGCGCCCCTCTAGCATACACTCTTGAAGAGAATGTAGACCTGGGTGTATGCCCTTTTCTCTTTTTATCTGTCCCTTCTGGTCTTCAAGATCTCATATTCCCCTGTTTGCACAAGCTGACTTCTA
>NW_027857670.1:0-257 GCF_054177405.1 Leptonychotes weddellii
CCTGAAATCTGACATTTTGGGCTGTGATTCTGAAGCAAAGTGGGCATTGAAAGAAAACATCACTGTTTCAGAAACTAAACAGTAATTCTAATTTATTTTTGTTGAAATAATAATCGCATATTATTCTAATAGAAGCCTCCTGTCTCTCTCTCACTCATGTCCTTATATAAACATCTGTCCATAGAACATTCTCATTTATATCTCTAGTACATTTTTTAGTCTTGCTTTCTCTCATTCTTCCATAAATTTTGGGCATA
>NW_027857671.1:0-1950 GCF_054177405.1 Leptonychotes weddellii
CAAGGTTCCAAGAAGAAGGTTCCCCCCCCTCTCTCTCAAATAAATAAATAAACAAAATCTTTAAAAAAAAAAAAAAAAGAATAACCACCATCCTGACAATTCTCCATAGCTGCTCCAGGCTCAGTGGGGAAGGCCTCCTGGAAATCTCCAACAGCTCTGAGGCTGCTTCTGTACTGAGAGCCCCTCCATAGCTGAGAAGCCTGAGGGCATCTCCAGAGATGCCCTCAGGAGACCAGCCAGCACTGTCTCATTGGGAAGAATGGTCGCTTGTCATATGCCAGAACCAAGCTTCTCAACTCCAGCTCATACAGCAGCCTCCTGCTTCCTGTTTGGTTTTCTTTTTTCCTTAAGGTATATCTGAATGTGGTCTATTTAGCCCTAGGGACACCCCTGCGCCCGCCCATTCCTAGCCTCCACCCCAGCCTGCTGCCAGCAAGGAGTTCAGACTCTGGTGTGGCTGAACTGGCCACTATGTTCTACTGGGCACCAGATAAACGCTCCCTAATTAGCAGATGGAGCCCGAGCCTGGCTGGCATTTGGGGCCGTTGACTGGTCAGTCCTGTAGTATTCATTTACCACAGCTTCAGGGTGCCCAAGGCCCTTTCATGGCTGAGAAATGTGCCCCTAGTCCAGGCTGGACAGACACGGAGTCCACAGAGCCCCTGCCCTCCTCCAGAAGGGCCAGAGGCGACATCAAGAATAACCACCATCCTGGGCGCCTGGGTGGCTCAGTTGGTTAAGCGACTGCCTTTGGCTCAGGTCATGATCCCGGAGTCCTGGGATCGAGTCCCGCGTCGGGCTCCTGGCTCAGCGGGGAGCCTGCTTCTCCCTGACCCTCTCCCCTCTCATGCTGGGTTTTTTTTTTTTTCCCCCCTCTCTCTCTCAAATAAATAAATAAACAAAAATCTTTAAAAAAAAAAAAAAAAAAAGAATAACCACCATCCTGACAATTCTCCATAGCTGCTCCAGGCTCAGTGGGGAAGGCCTCCTGGAAATCTCCAACAGCTCTGAGGCTGCTTCTGTACTGAGAGCCCCTCCATAGCTGAGAAGCCTGAGTCCTGGAGGCCTGGTAACTGTTCAGGGTCACCTGGCTGGTAAGAGGTGGGGCCCATGCACACAACTTCCAAAGTCTGATAACAAAGCCTGAGCTTTCCTTCACCGCGAGAAACTGCCCCACTCAGAGAAGCAGGAATTTGGCATCGAGAATGCCACAGGCTCTTTTGGAGAGCTCAATGTCACCCAACTGTGGAGGTTTCTGAGGAATCTAAAACCCTTCTTCCTTAGCTCCAGCTAAATCGAGGATATAAAGGAAACAGTGTTGATCCTCCAACAACTCTTACAATGGCCTGGTCTGAGGGAATGTCCTTGAGATGCAGGGATCACAGCCCCTAAAATCACTTGGAGGCTGAGGTCCAGCCAGGGTGGCGGGGAGCTGGTGGTGGGGGGTGGTCCCTGCAAATGGCACCTCTGGGTCACCCAGCTGGTGGCAGTTCACCTGCTGGGGGGCAGGGCTGGAGAACAAACTGTTTTCCCTTAAGCCCATAACTCAGGCTCCCACGGCTCACCCTGGTTGTCCCACACGCCTAGTTCCACATGAGTCAAAAGCAAAACCAAGTGTTGCCATGGGGTGAGGGGGTCCAAGTATGCCAAGCCCTCCAGGCTCAGATCCAGGAGCTGCCTTGACAAACCAGCCAGGGTGCCCCCAGCCTGCAGGCCTGATGGCAGGGGTCTACACTTTGGGTTGCTCCCTCATGCTGTGCCTTCTGCCCTGCCCTGACTCTTCAACCAGCTGGTGGCTCCGGCTAAGGCCAAGGTGTGGGCCTGGCCTTTCTGCCCAGGACGACCCTGACTTTTCCCCGCGGGTCCCTAGTACCAAGCCCAGTGCCAGGCATGGAGCTCGCACTCCTCCACGGGTGCCAGGATTGGCTTGAAATTCTCTCCCGAGGGAAG
>NW_027857672.1:0-257 GCF_054177405.1 Leptonychotes weddellii
TCTTCTCGCAGTCACTGTGGTCGCCTGGGGGCCATGTCCGAGCCGGGGGGCACTGCGGATGAGCCCTTGGAAAACGGCAGCAGAGCCCAAGCCCGGGGTGCGGCGTCCCCATCTGTGCGCCCGCAGATCAGCAACGTTCTGTCTGTGGCCCGAAACTCACCGGTGGGTCAAGGCCAGGAACTTGGAGGTCAAGGTGCATGGCAAGGCTTCGTGTCACCGTGGGCTGCGCTGGAAGCTTCCCTGCCCCTCACCCCAGG
>NW_027857673.1:0-257 GCF_054177405.1 Leptonychotes weddellii
GCGCGGGGGGGGGGGCAGGGGCGCGCGCTCAGCCCTGGGGCAGCCACTCTGGAAAGCCGAAGAATTAAAGACAGAACTACCCTATGATCCAGCAACTCCACGTCTGGGTATTTCTCCGAAGGAAACAAAAACACGAAATCAAAAGCCATCTGCACCCCCATGTTCACCGCAGCCCCACTTCCAATAGCCAAGATGCGGGAGCAGCCCAAGTGTCGCTCAGCGACAGCGGGTAAGAAGCGGTGGCACATACACAGTGG
>NW_027857674.1:0-257 GCF_054177405.1 Leptonychotes weddellii
CTTTGATGATGAGTGATGTTAAGCATGTTTTTATGGGTCTGTTGGCCATCCAGATGTTTTCTTTGGAAAAATGTCTATTCATGTCTTATGCCCATTTCTTAACTGGATTATGTGTTCTTTGGGTGTTGAGGTTCAGTTATGTCATTTGCAAATATCTTCTCTCATTTCATAGGCTGCCTTTTAGTTTTGTTGAATGTTTCCCTCACTGTGCAGAATCTTTTTATCTTGATGAAGTCCCAATAATTCATTTTTTGCTT
>NW_027857675.1:0-257 GCF_054177405.1 Leptonychotes weddellii
CTAAATTTGACTCCTTTTGGAGCGCCTGGGTGGCTCAGATGGTTAAGCGTCTGCCTTGGGCTCAGGATCAAGCCCCACATCGGGCTCCTGGCTCAGCGGGGAGCCTGCTTCTCCCTCTCCCTCTGCCTCTCCCCCTGTTCATGCTCTCTCTGTATTTCTGTGTCTCAAATGAATAAGTAAAATCTTAAAAAAAAAAAAAATTTGATTCCTTTTGAGGCGGGGGCAGGCATTTAGGTGGGGGAAGGCATTTAGAGAGA
>NW_027857676.1:0-257 GCF_054177405.1 Leptonychotes weddellii
TTGAGGATCACTGCTGTCCCTTGATGGGGAGGTCTCTTGTAGACTCTGTGTCTTTGCCGGGTCTTCTCAGGAGCAGAAGCAGCAGGACCCAGGTCCATCCCTCCCTGAACTGCCAACTCCCCCCTGCCCTGCCCCACACATTGTAAACACTGGAATTATTTATAGAGTGAATGTCTGTAGCAGATTTTGAATTTTTTTTTATTTATTTTTTATTTTTTTTAAGATTTTATTTATTTATTTGACAGAGAGAGAGACAG
>NW_027857677.1:0-257 GCF_054177405.1 Leptonychotes weddellii
CAATCCTGTCGGGGCACCTACCTGAAGAAAAGGTCAACTTTTTGAGCTTGAGGGCGCATCGCTGCGTCTCTCCCTGTCTCCCCCTCACGCGACAGGCCCGTTGGAAGGGGGGCCGGACATTCCACTAGCCACGGAGTCAGAATGGAGCCTTGGAGCCGACGCTTGGCGAAAGCGGGTTTCTCCAGGGCAGGGCAGGGCAGGGCATCCCCCCTCCAAACCCCCCCAGCACGTAGCCCCACCCTGAAATGTTGGGGCGG
>NW_027857678.1:0-257 GCF_054177405.1 Leptonychotes weddellii
TCCCCCCTTTTTAAAAAAATTTTTTATTGTGGGCGCCTGGGTGGCTTAGTCGGTTAAGCGACTGAGTCCCGGGATCGAGTCCCGCATCGGGCTCCCTGCTCAGCGGGGAGTCTGCTTCTCCCTCTGACCCTCCTCCCTCTCGTGCTCTCTGTCTCTCATTCTCTCTCACAAATAAATAAAAATAAAATCTTAAAAAAAATTTTTTTATTGTTATGTTAATCACCATACATGACATCATTAGTTTTTGATGTAGTGTT
>NW_027857679.1:0-257 GCF_054177405.1 Leptonychotes weddellii
ATTTTGTATCTGAGTGCCCCAATTCTGAATATGAGTACTGGGGGTTTCAATTTCTCTTGTTTTTCCTTCTCCATTTGTAGTATGAGGACAACATGATATCCCTTATTACACCAAAATTCTCAGATTCTCTTAGGTCTGATGAAATTCCATAAAGAAACCAATACTTCACAAAACCCCTTAGGATTTGCAATCCTTCCAATGGCCGGGTCCTCTTCCCTGTCAGACAATGTTGTGGCCTCTACCTTCACAGAGAAAAT
>NW_027857680.1:0-257 GCF_054177405.1 Leptonychotes weddellii
TAGGCACGTGCCACCTGCTAGCCACGGGAGGCACGGGCAAGTCAATGACCAAAACATCACCCGGACCAGTGGAGGAGAGAAGCCGATGGATACATATGTTTTTCCTTCATACTCTGAGTTCTCATTTCCAAGACACATTTCCTGAGGCTCCTCATTTCCGAAGGCCCCGTGGGAAGAGCATCAGTGGCTTGTCGCCGCGGCCAGTTGCTCAGCACATCCACATATTGCCTTTCCCTCCCATGCCGTCACGCTCCCTC
>NW_027857681.1:0-257 GCF_054177405.1 Leptonychotes weddellii
CAAACTAGAACTTTGGATAAGAAAATTAAATATTAAAAAGAAAATAAATTAAAATTCAGATTTTAAAAATCAAACAATAATCTCCCATTTTATAAATATTCCAGTATATTTATGAGATAAATGCCTTTCAGCATGTATACTTCTGTGTAAAACATTAGAACTGTTAATCACTAAATATTTCTTTTTTTTTTAATTTTTTTTTATTCTTATGTTAATCCCCATATATTACATCATTAGTTTTAGATGAAGTGTTCCAT
>NW_027857682.1:0-1950 GCF_054177405.1 Leptonychotes weddellii
TGTCCTTCAATAGGTGAGTGGATAAATTGTGGTACATTCATACACTGGAATGTTGTTCAGCAATAAAAAGAAATGAGCTATCAAGCCACAGAAAGATATGGATAAATCTTAAATGAATATTGCTAAGTAAAGAAGCCAGATTATAGACGAACTTGATGGCCAGGTATGTGATGTTCTGGAAAAGACAAAGCGTAGAGACCGTAAAGAGATCAGTGGTGGCCAGGAGATCAGATGGCAAGAAGAAGGCAAATGAATAGATGTAGCACAGAAGATTTTTAGGGCAGTAAAACTATTGTGTATGACACTGTCACAGTGTACACGTGATACTGTCCATTTTTCAAAATCCATATAACTTTATAGCACAGAGTGAATCTTTTTTTTTTTTTAAGATTTTATTTATTTATTTGACAGAGACACAGCGAGAGAGGGAACAGAAGCAGGGGGAGTGGGAGAGGGAGAAGCAGGCTTCCCACCGAGCAGGGAGCCCGATGCAGGATTGATCCCAGGACCCTGGCATCATGACCTGAGCCGAAGGCAGATGCCCAATGACTGAGCCACCCAGGCGCCCCTGTACAGAGTGAATCTTTATGCAAGTTTAAAAAAATCATTGGGAGATTAGGGGATCCTAGAATGGAATATAGAACATAACCAAACAATCTAGCCATATTGAAACTATATGAAACAACCTCACTGAATGGGGTAAGGATAAAAAGTAGTAAGTAACTTTGGTAATGAGTGGAATCTGCAAGACTTAAAGGCAAAAGAAACAGTACATAAGAATTACAGTCTAGTTGATAAGGTTGATCCTCATGGGGATATGGATTAACAATTCTGATACTCTTACACATGTATACTAGATTTGAAAAATTAAGTAAATGGATGGTAGATGGTGTGAGCCCGGTTTATTACTTTTAGAATGGGAGATTTCAGATAAACAAGTGAAACAGAGTAAAATTATCCACGTGGTAATGGATTAGAATTGGAGACATTAGCACAAACTCACGTTTAACTTAATATAAAGATAGTTACATATAAAATACTTATAGATATGTGTATATACAGAAATAAATATAATACACACATGTATTTCTTTGCTCTGTCACCTGAGAGGGCCTAGAAGCAATGATACCCCAGTAGCAATTAGCACACCTAGTGCCTAGATCTTGGTTTCTAATACCATCCTTTAGTAAAGGAAACCAGGATCTTTGGAGAAATGGCTTATTCTAGCAAGAGGGCAGGAAATATAGAGATGAGCCTGTAGCAACTTGTAGTGTCAGAAAATGAGTGCTTAAAAAAAGAAAAAAGAAAAAAAAAAAAAAAACAAACCCAGCCCACAACGATGGAGTTATGCCAAAGAGACTCAGAAGCCAGTTGAAAGAACTACCAGTGGCCAAAGCTGAAACAATTTGAGCAAGAAAATAAAGTGGTATTAGATTATAAGCCACTGTATTAAATAAATATTCATGAATCCCTACTGATATAAATACATGATTGAATAGATTTTTAAGATGAGAAAGAATAGAAATCTCCAGTGCAGAAGAATTCCAAATAATTTATGTATATACTCTGCCCTCAAAGAAACCGAGTATAACTGTCACTTCTTAAGTGTGGGTCATGTACAGTGACTTCTTTCCAAAGTGTACAGTATGCAGAAAGGGAAACAAAGAATAGCTTTGCAGTAGAGAAACTTGGCAAGCACTGTCTCATAAGGTGACCAAGGTAAGTCACATTGATAGTATGTACCTTTGCTATGATATGATGAAAAATGGCATTTTACCTCTCTGGTTTCCCTCCCTCCCTCCCTCCCTCCCTCCCTCCCTTCTTCCCTCTCTCCCTCTCTCCCTCCCTCCCTCTCTCCCTCCCTTCCTTCCTTCCTTCCTTCCTTCCTTCCTTCCTTCCTTCCTTCCTTCCTTCCACCCTACAACCTCAATCTAATTACAAGAAAAACAT
>NW_027857683.1:0-257 GCF_054177405.1 Leptonychotes weddellii
TAGGCCTTGGATCCAGGGAGACCGGATTCTGGTTCCAAAGTAAAAACTGGCCTCTCTAAGCCTTGTTTCTACAACTGCGAGATCAGCTTCCAAAAAGGTCAACTGTGACTGTGCACAGTGTAGACAAGACCCCACCCAGCTCACCAGGTGCTCATTGTGGAGCTGGGCCTCCAGAAGCGGCCTGCTCACCGTCACCTCATGCTCTGGGGACTTCCTGTGGGGCCCCACCCAGCTCGGCCCCCTGCATCTGCTAAAGT
>NW_027857684.1:0-257 GCF_054177405.1 Leptonychotes weddellii
GGAGGCTCTTCCTCACTTGGCCCCAGCCCAGCTTTCCAGCCTCATCAGCCACCTCCACGTGACCTGCTGTTCTAACATGTCCTTTCTTCCCGCAGCTCCTCAGACTGTTGGTTCCAGCAGACGGGAGTCCTCCTCCTGTGGGTCTCACCTCTCCCTACCCTACGCTATCGTTCCAAGTCAGCTCAGATGCAGCCAACATGAAGCCATCCTGGGTCCCTCCCTCCCCCAGTCGGGAAGCAAGCAGCTGGATGGGAGAA
>NW_027857685.1:0-257 GCF_054177405.1 Leptonychotes weddellii
GCCATAATTTGAGGATTTTTTGAAAAAATAAAATCCTATCGAGGCAGATGGAGATGGACACAGGTTTTGAGTTCATGTAACCATTTCCCATGAGAGACAAATGAGCTCTAGGTGCAAGTCAGCAGAAGAATTTTTCATAGAGTTTCTGCTGGGGGAGCTTCCCAGAGTGATTTAGTGGGGGCAGGGGGTGGGGTTTGGGTGGCCTCTCTCCTGATGCCACCGCCAAGCTGTTGGCCGGGGCTGCTATCTTTTCAAGG
>NW_027857686.1:0-257 GCF_054177405.1 Leptonychotes weddellii
GATGGCTGACCTTTCTGGGAGGCTGCTGCACTGCTGTGTGGAACCTTCCTCCTTTTCGTGATGAGTATAGTCCTGTCCTCTGGCTCTGTCTCTTGCATGGATTTGTTGGAGGAGTATTTCAATAGTCCATAGCAGTGAGCATTTCTGCTTCAAACAGTCCACCCAGTTTTTCTTTTCTTTCTTTTTTTTTAATTTAATTGTATTATGTTATATTAGTCACCATACAATACATCATTAGTTTTTGATGTAGTGATCCA
>NW_027857687.1:0-257 GCF_054177405.1 Leptonychotes weddellii
GCTTTCAGGATTTTCTCTTTGTCTATGAGACTCGTAAGGTTTACTATTAGATGTCGGGGTGTTGACCTATTTTTATTGATTTTGAGAGGGGTTCTCTGTGCTTCCTGGATTTTGATGCCTGTTTCCTTCCCCAAATTAGGGAAGGTCTCTGCTGTAATTTGCTCCAATATACCTTCTGTAGAGGCAATCTCTTAAACAAGTTTTGCTTGTTTTAGAACTTTATATAAGTAGCCTCATGTGTGTAGTATGTACTCTTT
>NW_027857688.1:0-257 GCF_054177405.1 Leptonychotes weddellii
CTACATCAAAAACTAATGATGTAATGTATGGTGATTAACATAACAATAAAAAAATTTAAAAAATAACCATTTATGTAAAAGACATTGCAATTAAATGTTTTGCAAATATTAATTTGCTTATCACAACCATCCCATGAGGTAGTGTTAAAGAAAAAATTATTCATGATACTTGTTAAAAGGATAAGGCAGACTTTTTTTCAGGGGAACTAGTGCACTGTGGTTTTGCAGCAGGGGAGAGAGATTAGGTTCAGTTTTGA
>NW_027857689.1:0-257 GCF_054177405.1 Leptonychotes weddellii
AGGCACGGGTCAGGCGGTGGGGGCGGCGGGGCCGTGGAGAGTGCCATCACCCCACCTTGCTCGCTGTGAGCTGAGCTGTCTTCACAAAGCTTTCTTCGTTTGAGAAGAAAACAGCTCCTTTCCTGCTGACTCCTTTTCTGCCTTTTGCAGCAAGAAGGCCGCTCTTTTCTGGGACAGCCCCTCGTGCCCTTGGGGACAGCGTGTCCCCTCTCAGATGGGTTTGCCTTCTGGCACATTCCAGGTGAGGATGCCATGTG
>NW_027857690.1:0-257 GCF_054177405.1 Leptonychotes weddellii
CTTGCCAGACGCCCAGGCAGCACTCAGGGAGCGCACTGTCCCAGGCACTGCTATGGGGTGGCTGGCCCTCTTGGGGACCACAGGCCCCCTGTGCAAGCCCAGGCCAGGGAGGGCAGGAAGGTTTCCCCCGCCCCCAGGCCAGGGGACATTTCCCAGGACAGGCTGGGGAAAGAGGCTGTCCCTGTCCTATTTGGGGTAGCTGGTAAAGGTGGCCTTGCTGACTCGTAGAGGGTCAGTGCAGTGTCAGGGATGGGATG
>NW_027857691.1:0-257 GCF_054177405.1 Leptonychotes weddellii
AGAGTTAGGTGAAGAGTTTTTAGATGTGAAATTAGAAGCACAATCCCTAAGGGAAAGGATAGATAAATTTGACTTAATCAAAATTAGAAATTTACTCTGAAAAAAAGATGCTTTAAATAATGAAAAGACAAGCTGCGGACTGCAAGAAAAATATTTGCAAATCACATGTCTGACAAAGAATGTGTATCCAGAGTATATTTAAAAACTCTCTAAACTCGGGGGCGGAGCAAGATGGCGGAGGAGTAGGAGACCTGGAT
>NW_027857692.1:0-257 GCF_054177405.1 Leptonychotes weddellii
CTGGTGTGACAGGGGAAGACAGCTCACTGCTGCTGGCCACCCAGGTGGAGGGCCAGAGCACCAACCTGCAGCGGCTGGCCGAGCCGTCCCAGCTGCTCAAGTCAGCCATCGTGCATCTCATCAACTACCAGGATGATGCCGAGCTGGCCACCCGGGCCCTGCCTGAACTCACCAAACTGCTCAACGATGAGGACCCGGTGGTAGTGACCAAGGCAGCCATGATTGTGAACCAGCTGTCCAAGAAAGAGGCGTCACGG
>NW_027857693.1:0-1949 GCF_054177405.1 Leptonychotes weddellii
TAACAATTGTAAATATCTATGCCCCCAACATGGGAGCAACCATCTACATAAGCCAACTGTTAACCAAAATAAAGAGTCATATAGATAACAATACGTTAATTGTAGGAGACCTCAATACTCCACTCTCAGCAATGGACAGATCATCGAAGCAGAAAATCAACAAAGAAACAAGAGCTTTGAATGACACACTGGACCAGATGGACCTCACAGATATATACAGAACATTCCACCCTAAAACAGCAGAATACTCATTCTTCTCCAGCGCACATGGAACTTTCTCCAGACTAGACCACATACTGGGTCACAAATCAGGTCTCCACCGATACCAAAAGATTGAGATTATTCCACAATGCTTTAAAACTGGAACTCAATCACAAGAAAAAATTTGGCAGAAATTCAAACACTTGGAAACTGAAGACCACTCTGCTCAAGAATGTTTGGGTCAGAGGGGCCGGGGCGCTGGCCGCGCCGGAGGAGGTAGAGGAGGTGGTGGCGGTGAGGGCCGGTACCGGACCCGGCGGGATGAGCGAGGCGGAGGGGGCAGCGGTGGCGACAGCGGTCCCCGCCGTGACGGTGCCCGCGACGGTAGCAGGGGTGGTAGCGGTGCCCGCGGGGGAGCCACAGAAAGCAGGCGGCGGAGCGGGCGGCGGCGGGGTCGGAGCCGCTTCGGGCCCCGCTGCCGGGACCCCCTCGGCGCCGGGTCCCCGCACCCCTGGCAACCCCGCGACGGCAGCGTCGGGGACCCCCGCGCCCCCGTCCGGAGTCAGGCGGACAAGCCGGTGCTCGCAATCCAAGTCCTGGGCACTGTCAGATGGTTCAACGTCCGGAATGGTTACGGATTCATCAACAGGAATGACACCAAGGAGGATGTCTTTGTTCACCAGACGGCCAGTAAAAGAAACAACCCCAGGAAGTTCCTGCGCAGCGTCGGAGATGGGGAGACAGCGGAGTCCGATGTCATGGAGGGAGAGAAGGGTGCAGAAGCTGCTAACGTAACTGGGCCAGGGGGCGAGCCGGTGAAGGGCAGCTGCTATGCCCCGAATCGACGCAGGTTCCGCAGGTTCATCCCGCGGCCTTGTCCAGCTGCCCCGCCACCCATGGTGGCAGAGGCCCCGTCAGGCGGGACTGAACCAGGCAGCGAAGGGGAGCGGGCTGAGGACTCTGGGCAGAGGCCCAGGCGGCGGCGTCCACCTCCCTTCTTCTACCGATGGCGCTTTGTGCGAGGCCCTCGGCCCCCCAACCAGCAGCAGCCTATAGAGGGCACCGACGGGGTAGAGCCCAAAGAGACAGCCCCATTGGAGGGGGACCAACAGGGAGATGAGCGCGTCCCCCCTCCCAGATTCCGGCCTCGGTACCGAAGGCCTTTCCGCCCCAGGCCACCCCAGCAGCCTACCACAGAAGGTGGGGATGGCGAGACCAAGCCCAGCCAAGACCCCACTGATGGGTCCCGGTCTGAGCCTCAGCGCCCACGAAACCGCCCCTACTTCCAGTGGCGGCGGTAGCAGCCCCCGGGACCCAGGCAGCCCACAGCCCCGGAGACCTCAGCCCCCATCAACAGTGGGGACCCCCCCCCACCATACTGGAGTGACTCCAACACGAAGGACCCCCAGAGCTACCATCTGGTTGTCTGCCAGTTTTTCCAGCTGCCCTGTACCCCACCCAGCACCCCTCCCCCCTTCCCATGACTCATGACATCAAATATCGGCTTTCCCCTTTTCCTTGAGACTCAGGAGGGCCGAAGCAACAGCCATTTGCTTCTTCTCTGTCCCCTACCAAGGGCTGAAGGAAGGGATCCATCCTGTTGTTCAGAGGCACCATGTCCCTCCCCTGGATCAGGCTGAGAAGGAACCAGCCAGCTCTCACCTCCTCCTGGTTGTTTTTCTTTCCCACCCCAGTTTATTTTTGGTCTCTCCTCTAGCCCCTACCTCTGAAGCCATTTTATGAACTGT
>NW_027857694.1:0-257 GCF_054177405.1 Leptonychotes weddellii
ATTTTCATTTGATGTTAAGCATTGGATAAACACTAGGGATTTTACTGTCCCTATTTAGCATAAGGGAAAACTGAGGCTCAGGGTAGCTGCATGACTTGCTCACAGTCCTTCCGTAAGTGTGATGTAGCCTGGGGTCTGAGCTGAAGGTAGCTTAACTCCTGAACCTCAGTTCTTTCTGCTGCTTCATTCCCAGCCCCCTTCCAAGTGCTCTGTCCTGGCAGTTCCCAAGGCCTGGGTCCTCCTGGGCCAGTGCCCAG
>NW_027857695.1:0-257 GCF_054177405.1 Leptonychotes weddellii
CACATATTAAAAACTGGAGAAGCTAGTATTAGTTTGAACGTGTGCGCCCTTGATGATTACCATACACTTTAAATGACAGACGTCTGTGTGACCCTCATCATTAAGGCAGAATTCCTTAAAGCTCCAAACAGCAGCTATGCATTTTATTCAGTTATCGAAATAAAATACTTGATTTGTTCCCAGAAACTGCCATATTGTCTTATCTTTGGGAAATTAAACAGCTTTGCCTTTCCTATTTTATGCTCTCTTAATCTCTG
>NW_027857696.1:0-257 GCF_054177405.1 Leptonychotes weddellii
GGTGGTGGGTATTGAGGAGGGCACATTCTGTATGGAGCACTGGGTGTTATGCACAAACAATGAATCATGGAACACTTCATCTAAAACTAATGATGTAATGTATGGGGATTAACATAAGAATAAAAAAAAATAAATAAAAATAAAAATAATAAATAATAAATAAAAAATAGGAAAATGTTTATAAGATACAGGTGAGGAAAAAAGTAGGTTATAAAGCTATGATCTCATTTTGTAGAATAGAATGTAAACAGAAATTT
>NW_027857697.1:0-257 GCF_054177405.1 Leptonychotes weddellii
TAGGCACGTGCCACCTGCTAGCCACGGGAGGCACGGGCAAGTCAATGACCAAAACATCACCCGGACCAGTGGAGGAGAGAAGCCGATGGATACATATGTTTTTCCTTCATACTCTGAGTTCTCATTTCCAAGTCACATTTCCTGAGGCTCCTCATTTCCGAAGGCCCCGTGGGAAGAGCATCAGTGGCTTGTCGCCGCGGCCAGTTGCTCAGCACATCCACATATTGCCTTTCCCTCCCATGCCGTCACGCTCCCTC
>NW_027857698.1:0-257 GCF_054177405.1 Leptonychotes weddellii
CGCACTGGGCCAACGTGGGCTTCTCCGTGGTGCCCGATCCCTCCCTGGCTACTGGTGCTCTCCCCCCTCGCAGGGTCTAGCAGGCTAGTGTGCTGGGAACCTAAGTTTTGTCCCCCACTAGGTGCAACATGCAAAGGCACCCTCCCCACAGAAGGGACCCCTGAAATGCAGAGGCGGGGCTCCCCCTAGTGGTTGGGAGTCCAGAGATCATCCCGCAGGACCTTGTCCCTCATCCCCCAACTAGGGTTCCTAGCGAC
>NW_027857699.1:0-257 GCF_054177405.1 Leptonychotes weddellii
AGTCTATGCATGTTTCTTTCAAATATGACATTCCAGTCAAAGTCTTGGTAAAATAACCAATGTTCACAATAGTGTCCTGTTACAAAGAGAACAGATTCTTATTGAACTTATGCAAACAATTATAACTGCCCTGAAAGAAAGAATACTCACTGAGAGTTTCTGAATTTTAGAGGGTTCAGGTAGAGAGAAAAGTTAAATGCTTCAATTTGTTTACAAAGGGATATTTTATCTTATTTCTGTATATCATGGATATCTTA
>NW_027857700.1:0-257 GCF_054177405.1 Leptonychotes weddellii
GGAGAAATGTCTTGTGCAGGCATACTTCGGAGATGCTGTGGGTTCCCTTCCAGACCATCTCCGTGAAGTGAACATTGCAATAAAGTAAGTCAGATGAATTTTTTGCTTTCCCAGTGCATACGAAAGTTATATTTGTACTATACTGTAGTCTATTAAGTGCCCAATAGCATTATGTCCAAAAAATGTTCATACCTTAATTTAAAAAGACCTTATTGCTAAAAAAAATGCTAACCATCCTTTGTGCTCTAAGCTTTCAG
>NW_027857701.1:0-257 GCF_054177405.1 Leptonychotes weddellii
GGGTGGGCAGGTTGGGAGAGGAAATAGATCTTTCCTACTGATCTGTCTTCAAGTTCACTGATTCTTTATTCTCCCATCTCAAGTCTGCTCTTCAGCTTGTCTAGTGAATTTCTTATTTCAGATACTATATTTTCAAGTCCTTGAATATCCATTTTGATGTTTTACAAAATATTTTCATTTTTCTTTTGGCATTGTTTGAATACCAAACATATTTTCCTTTAATTTATATTAATAATGGCTTCTTTGAAAACTTTGGC
>NW_027857702.1:0-257 GCF_054177405.1 Leptonychotes weddellii
TCCTAGAACTCTAGTTTAGTGTAGTTCCTTTTTCTTTTCTCCATAAATCTTACTTAACTGCCACATTTGTTATTATCACCTTTTTAGAAAATACTTGGGAGAACCCCAAATTTTAATCCAAGTCCCTACAAATAACAAAGAGAACACTGGAATTTATTATTGAAATAAAATTTCCATGAATCTAGTAGAAGGAAATTGACCTTTAGAAAGGGATACATAGCGTGAGAGGGAATGCAGAAAGACTTCTTTCAAAAAAA
>NW_027857703.1:0-257 GCF_054177405.1 Leptonychotes weddellii
AGGCCACACCGTCTCCGTTTCTGTCCGTGCTGCTATAAACTGCAGCGGCCTGGGTTGTGCGCCCCTCCGCAGCGCCCCCAGTCCTGCCTCCAGGTCGGGGCACGTCTCTGCCCTTTGTGCTTCCAAAACCGCCAGCCGCTCCCAGTTCGCGCCCACGCGGCCCTGCCGCTCCAGGTTTTTGTCTGGGGGGCTGCAGTTCGCAGGTGAGACCCCACCCTCCGGGTTTCCACCCCGGGGGCTGCCCTAAAGTCCTTTCC
>NW_027857704.1:0-257 GCF_054177405.1 Leptonychotes weddellii
CCCACAACAAGCGCTCAGGGAGACCCGCCCCCAAACCTCGGCATAACCCCCAAGATGAGCGGGAGCCAGCCACCCCCACCCCCCACGGGCAGCCAACCCATCCAGGCAAGGGCTTTCGGGGACCGTGGCCTGCACAACCACCCCACCCCACCCAAGGCTGGAGGGCAGAGGGGTGGCAGGGTCTCCCCCAATCAAGTCTGTAGCCAGCACAGAACCTTTCTTGAACCATTACTACAGAAATGATGAGCATGATAACA
>NW_027857705.1:0-257 GCF_054177405.1 Leptonychotes weddellii
ACAGTCCTCCACAATGCTACCCTCACTTCAGATACCAGCTTTAAGTTCAGAGGCCACTCACACTTCTGATAAACTGATTACAAACTGAGAGCTCCTATTACCCTTCAGATTTGATAATTTGTTAGAGTAGCTCACAAAATTCAGGGTACAATAGCAGGCTATAAATTAGGACCAACCAAAAAAAAAAAAAAAAAAAAAAGGAGGAGAAGAAGAAGAAGAAAACCCATAGCACATAGCATAAGGTCTGAGAGAGTCCT
>NW_027857706.1:0-257 GCF_054177405.1 Leptonychotes weddellii
AATGTTTTAGTTTTAAGCATCATATATGCCTAAACTTAAACCAACATGTTTAAACAAGAGAATTAAGACCAGGAGGTCTCTGAGACAGAGTGAGTAGGAATCAGTGAGCATTCGTCAGGATATGGGGAATGTTTGGAGAGAAATTGGTGTTGTGTGGTTTAGCTGTCCCTCTCTACATGGCCATTCCACTTCTAATGTGCACTCTGAAAGTTCTGGGACACGTTTTTACTAAGAAAAGAACTTTAATTTGTAGAAAG
>NW_027857707.1:0-257 GCF_054177405.1 Leptonychotes weddellii
CTCTGAAGAAAAGGTCAACTTTTTGAGCTTGAGGGCGCATCTGCATGGGATCGGTCTCTCGCTGCGTCTCTCCCTGTCTCCCCCTCACGCGACAGGCCCGTTGGAAGGGGGGCCGGACATTCCACTAGCCACGGAGTCAGAATGGAGCCTTGGAGCCGACGCTTGGCGAAAGCGGGTTTCTCCAGGGCAGGGCAGGGCAGGGCATCCCCCCTCCAAACCCCCCCAGCACGTAGCCCCACCCTGAAATGTTGGGGCGG
>NW_027857708.1:0-257 GCF_054177405.1 Leptonychotes weddellii
TCCAGGGCGTGCCCTCAGGACCACACTGAAGCCAGAGACCTCAGAGTTTCCCCAAAGTGCAGGTCATCTCTACTCCAATGTAAGATGACCCAAGTATTATTTACACCATAAAACTACAAAAAGACCGACCCTCCCTCTTCTAGGCTTTTCTGTGCCAAAATGAAGTTCGTTTTACTAGTTTCCTTCTTTTTTTTTTTTTCAAGATTTTTATTTATTTGAGAGAGAGAGACAGAAAAAGAGCACAAGCAGGGGGAGTG
>NW_027857709.1:0-257 GCF_054177405.1 Leptonychotes weddellii
AGACTCCCAGCCTTGGCCCCACCTGGATCTCAGACTCCCAGCCTCAGCCCTGCCTGGATCTCAGACTTCCAGCCTCCAGCCCCACCTGGATCTCAGACTCCCAGCCTCGGTCTCACCTGGATCTCAGACTCCCAGCCTCAGCCCTGCCTGGATCTCAGACTTCCAGCCTCCAGCCCCTCCTGGATCTCAGACTCCCAGCCTCGGTCTCACCTGGATCTCAGACTCCCAGCCTCCAGCCCCACCTGGATCTCAGACTC
>NW_027857710.1:0-257 GCF_054177405.1 Leptonychotes weddellii
GGGTGGCTCAGTTGGTTAAGCGACTGCCTTCGGCTCAGGTCATGATCCTGGAGTCTCTGGATCGAGTCCCGCATCGGGCTCCCTGCTCGGCGGGGAGTCTGCTTCTCCCTCTGACCCTCCCCCCTCTCATGTGCTCTCTCTCATTCTCTCTCTCTCTCAAATAAATAAATAAAATCTTTAAAAAAAAAAAAAAAAAAAAGAACAAAATGGGTACCTTTTAGCTCACTTGAATTTTTGAGGTCCTTCTCTGACAACCA
>NW_027857711.1:0-257 GCF_054177405.1 Leptonychotes weddellii
CCCAAGAAGGTATAAAGATAACAAATAGGAGGACAAATAAGAGGAGCAAGATGGCGGAGGAGTAGGAGACCTAAATTACGTCTGGTCCCAGGAATTCAGCTAGATAGTTATCAAACCATTCAGAACACCTACAAACTCAACAGGAGATCGAAGAAAAGAAGAGCAGCCACTCTCTGAACAGAAAAGCAACCACTTTCTGGAAGGTCAGACATGCAGAGAAGTGAATCCGAGGGGATATTTGGGAAGATAGACGGCGG
>NW_027857712.1:0-257 GCF_054177405.1 Leptonychotes weddellii
CCTCCCTGCTCCAGTGTGGGATACACAGTGTCAGCATCACCTGGATGGTGATACATATAACAGCAAGTGTATATATATGTGTGTGTGTGTGTATACAAATACAGAGTATTATATATATATAAAAATAAAAAATAAAATAAATATATATAGGGGCACCTGGGTGGCTCAGTTGGTTAAGCGACTGCCTTCGGCTCAGGTCATGATCCTGGAGTCCCGGGATCGAGTCCCGCATCGGGCTCCCTGCTCGGCAGGGAGTC